>NC_088401.1:28138924-28236424 GCF_034236695.1 Oncorhynchus nerka | reverse complement strand
CACGTTAAGAGATAATCTCTCCACGTTAAGAGACAATCTCTCCACGTTACTCCACGTTAAGAGACAATCTCTCCACGTTAAGAGACAATCTCTCCACGTTAAGAGATAATCTCTCCACGTTAAGAGATAATCTCTCCACGTTAAGAGACAATCTCTCCACGTTAAGAGATAATCTCTCCACGTTAAGAGACAATCTCTCCACGTTAAGAGATAATCTCTCCACGTTAAGAGATAATCTCTCCACGTTAAGAGACAATCTCTCCACGTTAAGAGACAATCTCTCCACGTTAAGAGATAATCTCTCCACGTTAAGAGACAATCTCTCCACGTTAAGAGACAATCTCTCCACGTTAAGAGATAATCTCTCCACGTTAAGAGACAATCTCTCCACGTTAAGAGACAATCTCTCCACGTTAAGAGATAATCTCTCCACGTTAAGAGACAATCTCTCCACGTTAAGAGATAATCTCTCCACGTTAAGAGACAATCTCTCCACGTTAAGAGACAATCTCCACGTTAAGAGATAATCTCTCCACGTTAAGAGACAATCTCTCCACGTTAAGAGATAATCTCTCCACGTTAAGAGACAATCTCTCCACGTTAAGAGATAATCTCTCCACGTTAAGAGACAATCTCTCCACGTTAAGAGATAATCTCTCCACGTTAAGAGACAATCTCTCCACGTTAAGAGACAATCTCTCCACGTTAAGAGACAATCTCTCCACGTTAAGAGACAATCTCTCCACGTTAAGAGACAATCTCTCCACGTTAAGAGACAATCTCTCCACGTTAAGAGATAATCTCTCCACGTTAAGAGATAATCTCTCCACGTTAAGAGACAATCTCTCCACGTTAAGAGACAATCTCTCCACGTTAAGAGACAATCTCTCCACGTTAAGAGACAATCTCTCCACGTTAAGAGATAATCTCTCCACGTTAAGAGATAATCTCTCCACGTTAAGAGATAATCTCTCCACGTTAAGAGACAATCTCTCCACGTTACTCCACGTTAAGAGACAATCTCTCCACGTTAAGAGACAATCTATCCACGTTAAGAGATAATCTCTCCACGTTAAGAGACAATCTCTCCACGTTACTCCACGTTAAGAGACAATCTCTCCACGTTAAGAGACAATCTCTCCACGTTAAGAGATAATCTCTCCACGTTAAGAGACAATCTCTCCACGTTAAGAGATAATCTCTCCACGTTAAGAGATAATCTCTCCACGTTAAGAGACAATCTCTCCACGTTAAGAGATAATCTCTCCACGTTAAGAGACAATCTCTCCACGTTAAGAGACAATCTCTCCACGTTAAGAGATAATCTCTCCACGTTAAGAGATAATCTCTCCACGTTAAGAGACAATCTCTCCACGTTAAGAGACAATCTCTCCACGTTAAGAGATAATCTCTCCACGTTAAGAGACAATCTCTCCACGTTAAGAGACAATCTCTCCACGTTAAGAGATAATCTCTCCACGTTAAGAGACAATCTCTCCACGTTAAGAGACAATCTCTCCACGTTAAGAGACAATCTCTCCACGTTAAGAGATAATCTCTCCACGTTAAGAGACAATCTCTCCACGTTAAGAGACAATCTCTCCACGTTACTCCACGTTAAGAGACAATCTCTCCACGTTAAGAGATAATCTCTCCACGTTAAGAGACAATCTCTCCACGTTAAGAGATAATCTCTCCACGTTAAGAGACAAACTCTCCACGTTAAGAGACAATCTCTCCACGTTACTCCACGTTAAGAGACAATCTCTCCACGTTAAGAGACAATCTCTCCACGTTAAGAGATAATCTCTCCCCGTTAAGAGATAATCTCTCCACGTTAAGAGACAATCTCTCCACGTTAAGAGATAATCTCTCCACGTTAAGAGACAATCTCTCCACGTTAAGAGACAATCTCTCCACGTTACTCCACGTTAATAGACAATCTCTCCACGTTAAGAGACAATCTCTCCACGTTAAGAGACAATCTCTCCACGTTAAGAGACAATCTCTCCACGTTAAGAGATAATCTCTCCACGTTAAGAGATAATCTCTCCACGTTAAGAGACAATCTCTCCACGTTAAGAGATAATCTCTCCACGTTAAGAGACACTCTCTCCACGTTAAGAGACAATCTCTCCACGTTAAGGGATAATCTCTCCACGTTAAGAGACAATCTCTCCACGTTAAGAGATAATCTCTCCACGTTAAGAGACAATCTCTCCACGTTAAGAGACAATCTCTCCACGTTAAGAGACAATCTCTCCACGTTAAGAGACAATCTCTCCACGTTACTCCACGTTAAGAGATAATCTCTCCACGTTAAGAGACAATCTCTCCACGTTAAGAGACAATCTCTCCACGTTAAGAGACAATCTCTCCACGTTAAGAGATAATCTCTCCACGTTAAGAGACAATCTCTCCACGTTAAGAGACAATCTCTCCACGTTAAGAGATAATCTCTCCACGTTAAGAGACAATCTCTCCACGTTACTCCACGTTAAGAGATAATCTCTCCACGTTACTCCACGTTAAGAGACAATCTCTCCACGTTTAGAGACAATCTCTCCACGTTAAGAGACAATCTCTCCACGTTAAGAGACAATCTCTCCACGTTACTCCACGTTAAGAGACAATCTCTCCACGTTAAGAGACAATCTCTCCACGTTAAGAGACAATCTCTCCACGTTAAGAGACAATCTCTCCACGTTACTCCACGTTAAGAGATAATCTCTCCACGTTAAGAGACAATCTCTCCACGTTAAGAGACAATCTCTCCACGTTAAGAGACAATCTCTCCACGTTACTCCACGTTAAGAGATAATCTCTCCACGTTAAGAGACAATCTCTCCACGTTAAGAGACAATCTCTCCACGTTAAGAGACAATCTCTCCACGTTAAGAGACAATCTCTCCACGTTACTCCACGTTAAGAGATAATCTCTCCACGTTACTCCACGTTAAGAGACAATCTCTCCACGTTAAGAGACAATCTCTCCACGTTAATTAAGAGATAATCTCTCCACATGTTAAAGCTGGATGATTTAGCTACTCAGGCGGTTTCACTACTGAAACACTGTCAAGTGCAGAAGCTCACATGTACTCTACCTGCAAGCACATACACACACACACTGACTACTTGTTATTGAAACACAAAGAGGGGGTCGTTGTGCTCAGATCAAAAGGCGTTTCCCCCTCAAGTACTAAAGTGAATTCCTGCTGTACGCGCAGCACTCAATTATAAACACACTAATGATGGTGGGATGTAACAGTTCTAATTAGTGTTTCGTAGCTCCGGTGGGTTGTGTGCGCTCTGGCTCTGGGTCTATGCTGAGTAGGTGCCACAATGCAGTACAGGTCTGGGTGGCCCCTACCCAGCTTAGAGCAACACACAAACACACACACGCACACACACACGGGTGGGCTGGTGGCACCTACAGTACTCAGCATAGACCCAGTGCCAGAGCTGAGGTGGGCAATTATATCATTACCGTGCCTCTGAGTTCAAAAGACAAAAGCCATTTCTTGTTTTTGCGTGTGTGTGCGTGCATGTGTGAGCTTGGGTGTGTGTGTTCCTATGTGTGTGTGCATGCGTTTGTGTTTCAGTGTCTAATTAATACCTTAGTCAGCGAGACTGGTCTTGGCTGTGCAGAGAGAAGTCCTCCTGTAATTGGTAATTGGTCAGGGGGATATTCCTGCCTGCCTGGCCCTTCTTGTCTATGTAGAGAAGCTTAATGCCACCTAGCAGCAGCAGGAGGCTACAGTATATGTCAACCACCGTGTGTGAGTGTGTGTGAAAGAGAGAGAGAGAGAGAGAGAGACGGGGGAGAGAGAGGGGGAGGGAGATACAGCGCATTAATTCAATTCCAAAATTCAATTCCAAACTCACTGACACGGGATGCTCTGCCTCATACAGGTGATGTCTTACAAAAGCAGTATTGCTGAGGAATCAAAATCCCCTGATAAGCAGAGGATTAGATTTCCCCTGCAGCTACCGGGATAATCTTCCACATTCTATATGTTAAAGCTGGATGATTTAGCTACTAAGACACTGACACGCTCATGTAGGTAAGCACACACACACACACCTGAATTCACACACACACACACACACTAAGACTGTTTCCTATTGATACACACTGATCGAGAGAGAGAGAGAGAGAGAGTGGTGGGGGGAGTGCTTAGATCAAAAGGCGTGTGCCATACAACTACTAAAGTGAATTAAAAACCCACTAGCAGTGGTGGGATGTAACAGTTATAATTAGTGTTTAGTAGCTCTGTGTGTGCCTGTTTGTGTGTGTGTATGTGTCTCCAGTTGGCAATTAAACTAACCTAGCAACAGGAAGTCTATAAAGCAAAGCCTATAATTTATGGTTTTGCTCAGGAAGCCAAACACACACACACACACACACACACACACACGCGTGTTCAGGAAGCCAATTGAGCAGCGTGTTGTTAAACACCCTGGTGTTCCTGAGGAGGAGTAAACATTTTCTGCGGCGAGAAAAGGATGTTGTGTGTGTGTGTGTGTGTGTGTGTGTGTGTGTGCGTGCGTGTTTCAGTTTCTGTGTACTACAGCAGTAATACACAGCGTATTGTGTGTCACAAACATACTATTGCAGCAGGCAAAGCAACCGGAACTGACACATTCACTTAGTATGGTAATGAGGTGCTTTAAATAAAGCGTGACGCCTCATCTCATAACCACACGTTGATTGGTGATCACATTTCTCCTGACGGGGGGGGAGCCCCACTCTGATGTACTGATGAATTTGGGTCAACAACTCTGTCTCACAGGAGTAGACATTAACACTGTTAGGGTTAGATAGGGATTGATGTGCATCAGCACAATATCATTCAAGATGGGGGGCTCGGTGTGTGTGTGTGTGTGTGTGTGTGTGTGTGTGTGTGTGTGTGTGTGTGTGTGTGTGTGTGTGTGTGTGTGTGTGTGTGTGTGTGTGTGTGTGTGTGTTAGACAAAGTGACCATGCAGTTGTGTGTGGTGTGACCAATACTTCCTGATAGCTCAGCACTGTCCCTCAGCAGTCTGGTGACACTAATAGACAAGCTGTCAGCTAGCCAAGAGAGGGAAAGACAGAGGGAGAAAGACCACCTTCTTGTCCTACCCAGCTCTCAAGGACTCCCAAAGGTACACTGCTATATGATGACAGACAAACACACAGCACTTATATCTCTCTCTGTAAGTCTCTCTCTCTCCCTCCATATGCTGTTCATCTCACTCCCTCTCTTTTTCTATTCCAGTAGCCTGACGCAGGCCGTGTTGTTGTTGCTGTATCACTAAAGTAGCTTCATTAATAGAAGAGGGGCTGGGAACGGGGGATGTGGAGGAAGACCAGAATGAATGAGTGATGCATGGGACTGTTTTGGTGGAGGACGGAGGAGAGGAGCCAGGGATAGGACTCTCTGGAGAAATTCCAGACCTTGAATCAGCAGGCAGACGAGAGAAGGGGAGATCGTGCGGAAGAGAGGAAAACAGGGGGAACGTGGGAGAGAGGGCACAGCCACCAGACTGTCAGTGCCAGGGGACACACTATGGAGTGGGCACACACACACACACACACACACACACACACACACACACACACACACACACACACACACACACACACACACACACACACACACACACACACACACACACACACACACACACACACATATATACAGCCAGCTTTAGCTTTTTGGGGGCGAAATTTGGTTGGGTGGCCCCTCACCTTGTAAAAAAAAACATTTTAGTGGACCTTTTGACAGAAGAGAGAAAAAACATTTTGTTTTAAAGTGAATTTCCTACAATTCTACACATTTTGCCATGGGGCCCTAAGCAACCGCTTAGGGAACTGGCCCTGCATGGGCACATGCACAAACACCCACCCATACACTCCCTCTGCTTCTCTGGTCAGACAAGCCTCCATGAGGTGACTGTCATGGGTCTCCATATCAAAGGAGTTCATCTTACGGAACATGAATAAGACCATTCCATCAATCCCAGTATTAGCCAGTAGGGTCCTTCGTTGCAGCATGTTATGTTACAGCATGGGATATGTTCCAAATGGCATCCTAATCCTTATATAGTGCACTACTTTTGACCAGAAACCCTATGGGCCCTCGTCAAAAGTAGTGCACTAAGCCTCCCGGGTGGCGCAGTGGTTAAGGGCGCTGTACTGCAGCGCCGGGAGGTCTATGGGCGACGCACAATGGCCTAGCGTCGTCCGGGTTAGGGAGGGCTTGGCCGGTAGGGATGTCCCTGTCTCATCGCACACCAGGGACTCCTGTGGTGGGCCGGGCGCAGTGCGCGCTAACCAAGGTTGCCAGGTGCACGGTGTTTCCTCCGACACATTGGTGCGGCTGGCTTCCGGGTTGGATGCGCGCTGTGTTAAGAAGCAGTGCGGCTTGGTTGGGTTGTGTATCAGAGGACGCTTGACTTTCAACCTTCGTCTCTCCCGAGCCTGTACGGGAGTTGTAGCGATGAGACAAGATAGTAGCTACTAACAATTGGATACCACGAAATTGGGGAGAAAAAGGGGTAAAATAAAAAATTTAAATAATAAAAGGTAGTGCACTATAAAGGGAATGGGGTGCCATTTGGGACGTAGGCCGGGTCTGCAGGCTACAGCGGGCCGGGTCTGCAGGCTACAGCGGGCCGGGTCTGCAGGCTACAGCGGGCCGGGTCTGCAGGCTACAGCGGGCCGGGTCTGCAGGCTACAGCAGGCCAATGATAACGGCAGACATCCGTGGTGCACAGCATGACTGCCTTCTCTCTCTCTCGTTATGTCTCTCTTTCTCCCACTTGCTCTCTCTTCGGTCTGTCTCCTCAATCTATCTCCTTTCTCGCTCTGATCTATATCCTTCCTCTATGCTCTTAATTCCCTCGCTCTCTCTCTCTCTCTCTCCCCCACTCCCTCTCTCTCTCTCTCCTCTATCCTCCCAGGACGGTGGATGGCAGGCCTAAGGCTGTGTGTTCAGCTCTCTACAGTAATTACACTAATAGTGTCTGGCTGCAGGGGACCTGTGTTAACCCTGTCTTATACGAGTATTTAAAACTAGCATCCTTAGTTAATACATCCATCTTTGGACTTATAAATTAATGATATATGCCCATTGATTCTTAAAGAATATAGTTTAGAAATGCCTAATGAGCGTAGTTCAACTGTCGTACACCATCAGAACCAAAAATATAAGCTTGTTTAACTCCAATGTTTGTAAACAATGCAAATATAGATGACGGATGGGACTAAGAACAATAACTCATGTAAAATATACTGTGTCTGTAAAATGTATATAGTATGGAAGTAAATGCTTTGGCAAAGTGGGTGGGGTTATATCCTTCCTGTTTGGCCCTGTCCGGGGGTGTCCTCGGATGGGGCCACAGTGTCTCCTGACCCCTCCTGTCTCAGCCTCCAGTATTTATGCTGCAGTAGTTTATGTGTCGGGGGGCTAGGGTCAGTTTGTTATATCTGGAGTACTTCTCCTGTCCTATTCGGTGTCCTGTGTGAATCTAAGTGTGCGTTCTCTAATTCTCTCCTTCTCTCTTTCTTTCTCTCTCTCGGAGGACCTGAGCCCTAGGACCATGCCCCAGGACTACCTGACATGATGACTCCTTGCTGTCCCCAGTCCACCTGGCCATGCTGCTGCTCCAGTTTCAACTGGCCTGGGCCCTAGGACCATGTCCCAGGACTACCTGACATGATGACTCCTTGCTGTCCCCAGTCCACCTGGCCATGCTGGTGCTCCAGTTTCAACTGTTCTGCCTTACTATTATTCGACCATGCTGGTCATTTATGAACATTTGAACATCTTGGCCATGTTCTGTTATAATCTCCACCCGGCACAGCCAGAAGAGGACTGGCCACCCCACATATGCTCTCTCTAATTCTCTCTTTCTTTCTCTCTCTCGGAGGACCTGAGCCCTAGGACCGTGCCCCAGGACTACCTGACATGATGACTCCTTGCTGTCCCCAGTCCACCTGACTGTGCTGCTGCTCCAGTTTCAACTGTTCTGCCTTATTATTATTCGACCATGCTGGTCATTTATGAACATTTGAACATCTTGGCCATGTTCTGTTATAATCTCTACCCGGCACAGCCAGAAGAGGACTGGCCACCCCACATAGCCTGGTTCCTCTCTAGGTTTCTTCCTAGGTTTTGGCCTTTCTAGGGAGTTTTTCCTAGCCACCGTGCTTTTACACCTGCATTGCTTGCTGTTTGGGGTTTTAGGCTGAGTTTCTGTACAGCACTTTGAGATATCAGCTGATGTACGAAGGGCTATATAAATACATTTGATTTGATTTGATGACACGGATGGAATAGAGCCCATGGTTAAAACTATATATTTGATGACACGGATGGAATAGAGCCCATGGTTAAAACTATATATTTGATGACACGGATGGAATAGAGCCCATGGTTAAAACTATATATTTGATGACACGGATGGAATAGAGCCCATGGTTAAAACTATATATTTGATGACACGGATGGAATAGAGCCCATGGTTAAAACTATATATTTGATGACACCAATGGAATAGAGCCCATGCTTAAAACTATATATTTGATGACACGGATGGAATAGAGCCCATGGTTAAAACTATATATTTGATGACACCGATGGAATAGAGCCCATGGTTAAAACTATATATTTGATGACACGGATGGAATAGAGCCCATGGTTAAAACTATATATTTGATGACACGGATGGAATAGAGCCCATGGTTAAAACTATATATTTGATGACACGGATGGAAAAGAGCCCATGGTTAAAATTATATATTTGATGACACGGATGGAATAGAGCCCATGGTTAAAACTATATATTTGATGACACGGATGGAATAGAGCCCATGGTTAAAACTATATATTTGATGACACGGATGGAATAGAGCCCATGGTTAAAACTATATATTTGATGACACGGATGGAATAGAGCCCATGGTTAAAACTATATATTTGATGACACCGATGGAATAGAGCCCATGCTTAAAACTATATATTTGATGACACGGATGGAATAGAGCCCATGGTTAAAACTATATATTTGATGACACGGATGGAATAGAGCCCATGGTTAAAACTATATATTTGATGACACGGATGGAATAGAGCCAATGGTTAAAACTATATATTTGATGATACGGATGGAATAGAGCCCATGGTTAAAACTATATATTTGATGACACGGATGGAATAGAGCCCATGGTTAAAACTATATATTTGATGACACGGATGGAATAGAGCCCATGGTTAAAACTATATATTTGATGACACGGATGGAATAGAGCCCATGGTTAAAACTATATATTTGATGACACGGATGGAATAGAGCCCATGGTTAAAACTATATATTTGATGACACGGATGGAATAGAGCCCATGGTTAAAACTATATATTTGATGACACGGATGGAATAGAGCCCATGGTTAAAACTATATATTTGATGACACGGATGGAATAGAGCCCATGGTTAAAACTATATATTTGATGACACGGATGGAATACAGCCCATGGTTAAAACTATATATTTGATAACACGGATGGAATACAGCCCATGGTTAAAACTATATATTTGATGACACGGATGGAATAGAGCCCATGGTGAAAGCTATATATTTGCTAACATGGATGGACAGTCCTTGCATCAATAGCTCTTCCCTTCCTCCCTTCCTCCTCAGAGACAAGACCCGTTGATTAAATGGGCTACGGTTTCAATCCTGCTGTCATGTAGTCATTATCAATTACGACCAGGGAAACACAATCCTTCTTCTAAAAATTGATTTTATTGACATCTCTGTGTGCATCCGCAGCATTCAATTTGTCACTCCACAGATTCTATTAGAGAGAACTAATAAAGATCACAATTGTCTGCGAGCTACTGAAGTATTGCTTAGTTTGGTCCGACTGAAAATATACCCGTGTTCAGTGGTGGCTGGTGGCACTTTAAATTAGAGAATGGGCTCACAGTAATGGCTGAAATGGAATGAATGGAATCATTCCATTCACTCCAGCCATTATTATGAGCCATCCTCCCCTCTCCAGCCTCCTCTGCTCCTGTTTCAGTCTGTCCAAATGAAGGATAGATATATACCAACATAAAGACTGGGGTCACAGGGTTTTTCTGCATAGGAAACTCCCCCCGTCATGAACTATATTACATTGCTGCACTGTGACCACTAACTATGCATGGTTCCAAATGACACCCTATTGCCTATGTAGTGCACTACTTTTGACCAGAGCCCATGGGTAGTAATCCACTATAAAGGGAATAAGGTGCCATTTGGGACGTATCCATTGTCTTTACCAAGGTGACTAACGAGTCAAACTAATGAACTCTACCTCCATATACATGGCATTTCTCTCTCCCTCTCTATTTGGCCATGCTATCTTGTAGGACGTAAGCAATAGGTCACCTTCCCATGTGACGGTAAATCCATTACTGTCCTGTATAAGAAGGAGACTTACAAACCCACACACACACACATCACTGTCTTGTATAATCAATGGTCATTGGTCAGCTAAGTGCTGAAGGAGAGCACCTTCTCATGTTCTATTCATTGATGTTGTGTCTGTCCCAAATGGCAATCTATACTCTATATAGTGCACTAGTATTGACCAGGGTCCATAGGGCTCCGGACAAAAGTAGGGAATTGAGTGCCACTCGGGACAAAGCCGTAGACCTTGTATCGAGGTGTAGATTTAAATAGATGGGTGAATGAATAAACAAATTGGTTGGGAGGTTGGGTCTGGGCTAAATGACAAACTACCCCCTTTACTGGAGAGCCTTGGTGGGGTGGGGAGACTGAAGCACGTTTGGATAGACTTTTACTTCTCAAGGTTGTTCTCTACTCTCTACTATGAGATGCAGTATCCCAACCTTCTCTCCCAAGTGGTTATTGTGAATCTATCTCAATATGATTCCAATAACTCTGGGTCAACGTGTTCGTGTTCCTAGATCCCTCAGTGGACCCTGCATCCAACATACCATGTTCCTAGATCCCTCAGTGGTCCCTGCATCCAACATACTATGTTCCTAGATCCCTCAGTGGACCCTGCATCCAACATACCATGTTCCTAGATCCCTCAGTGGACCCTGCATCCAACATACTATGTTCCTAGATCCCTCAGTGGTCCCTGCATCCAACATACTATGTTCCTAGATCCCTCAGTGGACCCTGCATCCAACATACCATGTTCCTAGATCCCTCAGTGGTCCCTGCATCCAACATACCATGTTCCTAGATCCCTCAGTGGACCCTGCATCCAACATACTATGTTCCTAGATCCCTCAGTGGACCCTGCATCCAACATACCATGTTCCTAGATCCCTCAGTGGACCCTGCATCCAACATACTATGTTCCTAGATCCCTCAGTGGTCCCTGCATCCAACATACCATGTTCCTAGATACCTCAGTGGTCCCTGCATCCAACATACCATGTTCCTAGATCCCTCAGTGGACCCTGCATCCAACATACTATGTTCCTAGATCCCTCAGTGGTCCCTGCATCCAACATACTATGTTCCTAGATCCCTCAGTGGACCCTGCATCCAACATACCATGTTCCTAGATCCCTCAGTGGTCCCTGCATCCAACATACCATTTTCCTAGATCCCTCAGTGGACCCTGCATCCAACATACTATGTTCCTAGATCCCTCAGTGGACCCTGCATCCAACATACCATGTTCCTAGATCCCTCAGTGGTCCCTGCATCCAACATACCATGTTCCTAGATCCCTCAGTGGACCCTGCATCCAACATACCATGTTCCTAGATTCCTCAGTGGTCCCTGCATCCAACATACTATGTTCCTAGATCCCTCAGTGGTCCCTGCATCCAACATACCATGTTCCTAGATCCCTCAGTGGTCCCTGCATCCAACATACCATGTTCCTAGATCCCTCAGTGGACCCTGCATCCAACATACCATGTTACTTGATCCCTCAGTGGTCCCTGCATCCAACATACTATGTTCCTAGATCCCTCAGTGGACCCTGCATCCAACATACCATGTTCCTAGATCCCTCAGTGGTCCCTGCATCCAACATACCATTTTCCTAGATCCCTCAGTGGACCCTGCATCCAACATACTATGTTCCTAGATCCCTCAGTGGACCCTGCATCCAACATACCATGTTCCTAGATCCCTCAGTGGTCCCTGCATCCAACATACCATGTTCCTAGATCCCTCAGTGGACCCTGCATCCAACATACCATGTTCCTAGATTCCTCAGTGGTCCCTGCATCCAACATACCATGTTCCTAGATCCCTCAGTGGTCCCTGCATCCAACATACCATGTTCCTAGATCCCTCAGTGGTCCCTGCATCCAACATACCATGTTCCTAGATCCCTCAGTGGACCCTGCATCCAACATACCATGTTACTTGATCCCTCAGTGGACCCTGCATCCAACATACCATGTTCCTAGATCCCTCAGTAGACCCTGCATCCAACATACCATGTTACTAGATCCCACAGTGGACCCTGCATCCAACATACCATGTTACTTGATCCCTCAGTGGTCCCTGCATGCAACATACCATGTTCCTAGATCCCTCAGTGGACCCTGCATCCAACATACCATGTTACTTGATCCCTCAGTGGACCCTGCATCCAACATACCATGTTCCTAGATCCCTCAGTAGACCCTGCATCCAACATACCATGTTCCTAGATCCCTCAGTGGACCCTGCATCCAACATACCATATTCCTAGATCCCTCAGTGGACCCTGCATCCAACATACCATGTTCCTAGATCCCTCAGTAGACCCTGCATCCAACATACTATGTTCCTAGATCCCTCAGTGGACCCTGCATCCAACATACTATGTTCCTAGATCCCTCAGTGGACCCTGCATCCAACATACTATGTTCCTAGATCCCTCAGTAGACCCTGCATCCAACATACCATGTTCCTAGATCCCTCAGTGGACCCTGCATCCAACATACCATGTTCCTAGATCCCTCAGTGGACCCTGCATCCAACATACCATGTTCCTAGATCCCTCAGTGGACCCTGCATCCAACATACCATGTTCCTAGATCCCTCAGTGGACCCTGCATCCAACATACCATGTTCCTAGATCCCTCAGTGGTCCCTGCATCCAACATACCATGTTCCTAGATCCCTCAGTGGTCCCTGCATCCAACATACCATGTTCCTAGATCCCTCAGTGGTCCCTGCATCCAACATACCATGTTCCTAGATCCCTCAGTGGACCCTGCATCCAACATACCATGTTACTAGATCCCTCAGTGGACCCTGCATCCAACATACCATGTTACTTGATCCCTCAGTGGACCCTGCATCCAACATACTATGTTCCTAGATCCCTCAGTGGACCCTGCATCCAACATACCATGTTCCTAGATCCCTCAGTGGACCCTGCATCCAACATACCATGTTCCTAGATCCCTCAGTGGTCCCTGCATCCAACATACCATGTTCCTAGATCCCTCAGTGGACCCTGCATCCAACATACCATGTTACTAGATCCCTCAGTGGTCCCTGCATCCAACATACCATGTTCCTAGATCCCTCAGTGGACCCTGCATCCAACATACCATGTTCCTAGATCCCTCAGTGGACCCTGCATCCAACATACCATGTTACTAGATCCCTAAGTGGACCCTGCATCCAACATACTATGTTCCTAGATCCCTCAGTAGACCCTGCATCCAACATACCATGTTCCTAGATCCCTCAGTGGTCCCTGCATCCAACATACTATGTTCCTAGATCCCTCAGTAGACCCTGCATCCAACATACCATGTCCCTAGATCCCTCAGTGGTCCCTGCATCCAACATACCATGTTCCTAGATCCCTCAGTGGTCCCTGCATCCAACATATCATGTTCCTAGATCCCTCAGTGGTCCCTGCATCCAACATACCATGTTCCTAGATCCCTCAGTGGACCCTGCATCCAACATACCATGTTACTAGATCCCTCAGTGGACCCTGCATCCAACATACCATGTTACTAGATCCCTCAGTGGACCCTGCATCCAACATACCATGTTACTTGATCCCTCAGTGGACCCTGCATCCAACATACGATGTTCCTAGATCCCTCAGTGGACCCTGCATCCAACATACCATGTTCCTAGATCCCTCAGTGGACCCTGCATCCAACATACCATGTTCCTAGATCCCTCAGTGGACCCTGCATCCAACATACCATGTTCCTAGATCCCTCAGTGGACCCTGCATCCAACATACCATGTTCCTAGATCCCTCAGTGGTCCCTGCATCCAACATACCATGTTCCTAGATCCCTCAGTGGTCCCTGCATCCAACATACCATGTTCCTAGATCCTCAGTGGACCCTGCATCCAACATACCATGTTACTAGATCCCTCAGTGGACCCTGCATCCAACATACCATGTTACTTGATCCCTCAGTGGACCCTGCATCCAACATACTACGTTCCTAGATCCCTCAGTGGACCCTGCATCCAACATACCATGTTCCTAGATCCCTCAGTGGACCCTGCATCCAACATACCATGTTCCTAGATCCCTCAGTGGTCCCTGCATCCAACATACCATGTTCCTAGATCCCTCAGTGGACCCTGCATCCAACATACCATGTTACTAGATCCCTCAGTGGTCCCTGCATCCAACATACCATGTTCCTAGATCCCTCAGTGGACCCTGCATCCAACATACCATGTTCCTAGATCCCTCAGTGGACCCTGCATCCAACATACCATGTTACTAGATCCCTAAGTGGACCCTGCATCCAACATACTATGTTCCTAGATCCCTCAGTAGACCCTGCATCCAACATACCATGTTCCTAGATCCCTCAGTGGTCCCTGCATCCAACATACTATGTTCCTAGATCCCTCAGTAGACCCTGCATCCAACATACCATGTCCCTAGATCCCTCAGTGGTCCCTGCATCCAACATACCATGTTCCTAGATCCCTCAGTGGTCCCTGCATCCAACATATCATGTTCCTAGATCCCTCAGTGGTCCCTGCATCCAACATACCATGTTCCTAGATCCCTCAGTGGACCCTGCATCCAACATACCATGTTACTAGATCCCTCAGTGGACCCTGCATCCAACATACCATGTTACTAGATCCCTCAGTGGACCCTGCATCCAACATACCATGTTACTTGATCCCTCAGTGGACCCTGCATCCAACATACTATGTTCCTAGATCCCTCAGTGGACCCTGCATCCAACATACCATGTTCCTAGATCCCTCAGTGGACCCTGCATCCAACATACCATGTTCCTAGATCCCTCAGTGGTCCCTGCATCCAACATACCATGTTCCTAGATCCCTCAGTGGACCCTGCATCCAACATACCATGTTACTAGATCCCTCAGTGGTCCCTGCATCCAACATACCATGTTCCTAGATCCCTCAGTGGACCCTGCATCCAACATACCATGTTCCTAGATCCCTCAGTGGACCCTGCATCCAACATACCATGTTACTAGATCCCTAAGTGGACCCTGCATCCAACATACTATGTTC
This sequence comes from Oncorhynchus nerka, assembly GCF_034236695.1. Taxonomy (NCBI): domain Eukaryota; kingdom Metazoa; phylum Chordata; class Actinopteri; order Salmoniformes; family Salmonidae; genus Oncorhynchus; species Oncorhynchus nerka. Next base: position 28,220,917 of record NC_088401.1, on the reverse strand, counting down.
CTAGATCCCTCAGTAGACCCTGCATCCAACATACCATGTTCCTAGATCCCTCAGTGGTCCCTGCATCCAACATACTATGTTCCTAGATCCCTCAGTAGACCCTGCATCCAACATACCATGTCCCTAGATCCCTCAGTGGTCCCTGCATCCAACATACCATGTTCCTAGATCCCTCAGTGGTCCCTGCATCCAACATACTATGTTCCTAGATCCCTCAGTGGACCCTGCATCCAACATACTATGTTCCTAGATCCCTCAGTGGTCCTTGCATCCAACATACCATGTTCCTAGATCCCTCAGTGGTCCCTGCATCCAACATACCATGTTCCTAGATCCCTCAGTGGACCCTGCATCCAACATACCATGTTCCTAGATCCCTCAGTGGTCCCTGCATCCAACATAATATGTTCCTAGATCCCTCAGTGGACCCTGCATCCAACATACTATGTTCCTAGATCCCTCAGTGGTCCCTGCATCCAACATACCATGTTCCTAGATCCCTCAGTGGTCCCTGCATCCAACATACCATGTTCCTAGATCCCTCAGTAGACCCTGCATCCAACATACCATGTTCCTAGATCCCTCAGTGGTCCCTGCATCCAACATACCATGTTCCTAGATCCCTCAGTGGACCCTGCATCCAACATACTATGTTCCTAGATCCCTCAGTAGACCCTGCATCCAACATACCATGTTCCTAGATCCCACAGTGGTCCCTGCATCCAACATACCATGTTCCTAGATCCCTAAGTGGACCCTGCATCCAACATACCATGTTCTTAGATCCCTAAGTGGACCCTGCATCCAACATACCATGTTCCTAGATCCCTCAGTGGACCCTGCATCCAACATACCAACACAAGGGATTACATTTACAGAGATATCTTCCAATTATGAAAATCTTTAAAAATAAATTGACTGTCCAGGATTATGTTATAAAATCAAATCACATTTTATTTTTCACATGCGCCGAGGTTTGGCTTACTTACAAGCCCTTAAATCAACAATGCTTTAAGAAGTTTAAGAAAAAAAGTGTTAAGTAAAAAAAAATGAAAATAAAAGGTTCTGGGTGATGTTCTGGGCCGTATGCACTACCCTCTGTAGTGCCTTGCGGTCGGAGGCTGAGCAATTGCCATACCAGACAGTGATGCAAGCACTCAGGATGCTCTCGATGGCGCAGCTGTTGAACCTTTTGAGGATCTGAGGACCCATGCCAAATCTTTTATGTCTCCTGAGGGGGAATAGGCTTTGTCGTGCCCTCATCGCGATTGTCTTGGTGTGTTTGGACCATTCTAGCTTGTTGGTGATGTGGACACCAAGGAACTTGAAGCTCTCAACCTGCTCCACTGCAGCCCCGTCGATGAGAATGGGGGTGTGCGCAGTCCTCCTTTTCCTGTAGTCCACAGTCATCTCCTTTGTCTTGATCACGTTGAGGGAGAGTTTGTTGTCCTGGCACCACACGGCCAGGTCTCCGACCTCCTCCCTATAGGCTGTCCCATCGTTGTTGGTGATCAGGCCTACCACTGTTGTGTCATCGGCAAACTTGATAATCAAATCATACCAAACTTTATTTGTCATATGCGCCGAATACAACAAGTGTAGACTTTACCATGAAATGCTTACATACAAGCCCTTAACCTCTTCGGGCTAGGGGGCAATATTCGGAAGTTTGGATGAATGAGGTGCAAGTAGACTAAAATGAAAAGTAATAATAGAAAGTAACACAATAAGAATAACGAGGCCATATACAGGAGGCACCAGTACCGAGTCAGTGTGCGGGGGTACAAGTTAGTTGAGGTAATTTGTACATGTAGGTGGGGGTGAAGTGACTATGCATAGATAAGGGGGGGTCAATGTAAATTGTCCGGTGGCGATTTTATTAATTGTTCAGCAGTCTTATAGCTTGGGGGTTGAAGCTGTTGAAGAGCCTTTTGGTCCCAGACTTGGCGCTCCCGGATCGCTTGCCGTGCGATAGCAGAGAAAACAGTCTATGACTTGGGTGACTGGAGTCTCTGACAATTTTATGGGCTTTCCTCTGACACCGCCTAGTATATAGGCCTTACGTTCAAATGCCTAGCAGTCGCCATACCAGACGGTGATGCAACCGGTCAGGAAGCTCTCGATGGTGCAGCTGTAAACCCCTTTAGGGATCTGGGGATCCATGCCAAATCTTTTCAGTCTCCTGAGGGGGAAAGGGTTTTGCCGTGCCCTCTTCACAACTGTCTTGATATGTTTGGACCATGATAGTTCGTTGGTGATGTGGACACCAAGAAGCTTGAACTCTCAACCCACTCCACTACAGCCCCACCTTTTCCTGTAGTCCACGATCAGCTCCTTTGTCTTGCTCACATTGAGGGAGAGGTTGTTGTCCTGGTGATGGTGTTGGAGTCGTGCCTGGCCATGCAGTCACGCAGTTATGAATTAAATCTTCTATGGCCAATGTCTGATTGTGTGTTATTTATCCAAAAAGGTATTGGAACATCTCTCCTACCCCGATCCCAATTTACTGCCAACCTCTTTCCCCGAACACAAACAGTATGGATCAGCAACAAATGTGTGAAGAGTAGGCAGCATAAACAACCTCTATCGATGAGGAGTACCGCATACCCAATCCCGACTCTTGTCCCACTAACTCACACAGTGAGTATGATTCCATGCCAATCAATTGAATAGTTACATTAAAACGTTTACATACTTTGCAAGAAGAACGATGTCCCTAATAATTCTGTTTACATGGACACATCTGAAATCAGGCTACCCGATGGGACTCTGATAAATGCAGGAAATCTGCAATCAAAACAAACGTTCTACTACAGGGATCATGTTATTTTTGGGAAGCATATTTGATTCTGAGTTTGAACATATACAGTTTCTATGTGAAAACTACTTCTAAGACGTTCAGTTGTTCCGAACTCACTTCATTGGCGCTAATGATAGAGGCTCCCTCGGCTGGTGCTGGCACATTCACAGATCAAATACACCGCTGGAATGCTTACTTCGATGCTTATTTCGATGCTTACTTCGATGCTTACTTCGATGCATACTTCGATGCATACTTCGATGATTACTTCGATTTTGACCGTACGCCGATCAAATCAAATGGCATTGGTCTCATACACATGGTTAGCAGATTTGAATGCGAGTGTAGAAAAAATGCTTCTGCTTCTAGCTCCGACAGTTCAGTAATATCTAACAAGTAATCTAACAGTTCCCCCAACAACTACCTAACACACACAAATCTAAAGGGGTGAATGAGAATATGTACATATAAGTACATAGATGAGCGATAGGCAAGGTGCAATACGTGGTATAAAATACAGTATATACATGTGATATGAATAATGTAAGATATGTAAACGTTATTAAAGTGCCATTATTTAAAGTGCCATTGTATAAAGTGACTAGTGATACATTTATTAAGATAAGCAGAGTAAGGTGTTTACATGACTATTGCATAATCTGCCTACTGCCATAATCAGACTAATATCAAAGTATTATTGCGCATGTAAACTTACTCAGTCACTGATCAGTCTATGCTATGGATCACTAACAGAGTACACTCTTAGAAAAAAGGGTTCCAAAAGGGTACTCCTATGGGGACAGGGTACTCCTATGGGGACAGGGTACTCCTATGGGGACAGCCAGAGAACTCTTTCAGATTCTAGATATCCCCTTTTTCTCAGAGTGTAGTGTAGCATAAGCAGCATAAAGTACAACCTGTGGGCTTCACAGCCCAATCACTTTCTCACACACACTCAGTCTCTCTGCCTCCTATCAGTTACCCAGAAAAGCAGAAGATCAATAGAGGTCAGAGACTGATGCTGTTACTCTGAGTGACCTCTTTATAGAGCTGTGTTTGTTGAGACCCTGGAGATGCTGAGCACACATTACATTTCATTTACATTTAAGTCATTTAGCAGACGCTCTTATCCAGAGCGACTTACAAATTGGTGCGTTCACCTTATGACATCCAGTGGAACAGCCACTTTACAATAGTGCATCTAAATCTTTTAAGGGGGGGGGGGGGTGGGGGGGGTGAGAAGGATTACTTTATCCTATCCTAGGTATTCCTTAAAGAGGTGGGGTTTCAGGTGTCTCCGGAAGGTGGTGATTGACTCCGCTGTCCTGGCGTCGCACACACACACACAATGTAGTACAACTGAACGTAGATGAGGTTAGAGTGGAGATGAGAGTATCGAATCCCATGAACCCTGTCAGGGATGTGGGTACACTATTTTCTTGGGAACTGCAAACTACTGTAGGATCAAATCCACATGCAATACAGTTAATGCTACATGTTGTTTACTGTGTGTGTGTGTGTGTGTGTGTGTGGTGTGGTTCATACTTATGCTACTCGTGTTCATGGGTTGCTATAATGCTGATATTGTAGAATCTACTGCAATGCATCACAATTCAGTACATTAAATCATCTAAAAAGGAAATGAAAAATGGGAAGTCAGTGGAAAGTGTGAACGCTCATCGCGAGTTCAACAATGAACTGAACAAGACTTTAGTTCTCAATAGATAATTAAGTATTTATTTCCAAAAGATTAAAGTTTTCTGTCAGCTACACATTTGCATTGTCCGTGTCCTGAGGCTAGTAAAACTTTCCCTGATAAACACAGTCATTCATTAAGCAGGCGCTTCCTCCTGGGGAGAACTGAACAGAACTGTAGGCTGTGTCTCAAATGGCACCCTATTCCCCACGGGCTTTGGTCAAAAGGAGTGCACTACGAAAAGGAATAGTGTGTCATTTGGGACACACACTAAAGCTCACAGCTAAATCCCATCCACTGAAACATGTACAGTTTATCTCATTAAGAAGACTTCACCAGTGAAACAAACTAAGAGGCAAAGCCAACGTTCTCTGGGGAATTGGCTATGTTCAGTGCTTTCTGTTTCCTCTATTGTATCATCTATTTATAACAATCCCTCTATTCAAACATAAAACCCGAGGTGACCTAATTGGATGGATTTGATTGACAGATCATGGTAGGAACTATTATAATTCCAAGTTTCAGACACACAGAACCAAAGCCTAACACCTTTTATCCACCCTCCCATTTCACTACTTACTCTGCCACCTAATTGGCACCCTATTCCCTAACAGTGCACTACTTTTGACCAGGGCCAATAGGGATCTAGTCAAAAGTAGTGCACTATATATGAAACAGGGTGACATTTGGAACTTAACCTTCATATACAGTTGGCCCTTTTCCTTTTCATGCATCAATTATACTGCACAGTGGAAATAGAAATAACAGTGGGTGTCATATAAGAGCTCTGAGGGAACATTAAAAAGGACAGAGTTTTTAGTGACTGCTAAATAATTGGGAAGAGTAGGTGTTTGATTGGAAGAGACTAGTAGCTCATTCTCCCAAAGGACAGGCGGGAATATGCCATGGCATATAATTAATAGTTGCATTTCCACAATTATTCTGGAGTGGAGCTCCAAGTTTTGGAAGACAAATACCTTCTCTCTTTTCAATATCTTAGTGTAATATTAAATTATACGGTTGACAGGGTCATTTCAAGTAACAGTTTTATTAGTTGGGAGCAAATACCGATGAGTTGACTCACAAATATTGAAACTGACACACAGGCCTACACAGTTAAAGCTCAATGAACGTTGCTCTCATCTACCTTGCCATTCCTATAGCGCTAGATTTGCCAGATGAGCTCAGTCATTGACATGTCAGAGCTCTGATGATTGTGTCAGAGTGTTATGTCCATAGTATCACACATACTCCAAACGTTCTTTAATAACCTTGAAAGAGACACTTGGGGGATGTGTCCCAAATGGTACCTTGATCCATATATAATGCCCTCCTTTTGACCAGAGCCCTCTATAAGAAATAGGTGGCCATTTGGGACACATATTTGAATCATGACGCAGGTGGATTACATAGAGTACACACAGTATCACTAGTTACAGCCATTGATTTGACAGGGTAGAGGTGGATAAATGACCGTTTATAATATCACTGCACTCCTCCAACATCTACTCTGAGAGAGATTGTTGTTACTGTTGTCCCGTTGACAACATTGATTATTTTAATTATGTTAACATTGTAAATCTCCAAAGTAAGCTTTAGCAATATGTACGTTGTAACGTCATGCCAAAAAAGCAAATTTAATTTAATTGAAAGAGAGAGAGAAAGGGTGAGAGAAAGAGGGAGGAAGGGGGAGAGAGAGAGAGCAAGAGAGAGAGGGGGAAAGATAGCGACAGGGGGTGAAGAAGAGAGAGAGATAGAGAAAGAAAGAGAATGAAAGAAAGTGAGAGAGGGAGAGAAAGAACGAGAGAGGGAGGGAGAAAGAGAACAATGACGGCGGGGACCATCTTTCAGGTGGAGTCTACTGCCTACTGTACATGCATACTGAACGCAGGATGACCTCATTGTGGGGTTGACGTGGAGACCAAGGAGGAGGGGGGGTCATATTCCTACAACACACCTTAGAGAGCCACACACACACACAACTCAGAGAGACACGAAACCAACCAGCCCTTATCATGAAATACCCTCCTGCAAGCCACAATCAATACCCTGGATTCCCTGGGCACAGTAAAGTCCAATGTTCTGAAAGAGGGAAACACAGAGAGAGGGAACACACAAAGAGAGAGAGAGTGAGAGAAACAGAGAGAGAAACAGAGAGAGGCAGAAACAACACACCTAAAAGAGACATAAAACCAAGTCTTTATGTCATGAAATACCCTCCTAGAACTGCAAGTCACAATCAATAAGTTGTGCAATGTCCTGCAAACAGACATGGTTAAAATGGCACTGTTGTCTTGTTAAGGTTGTGCCATTAACATGTTACTGTAGAGAGCCAGGACAGAAGTCTTCCTGAAGAAAACCATTTATAACAATGAAACAACAGTAGTGAAATAGAGATAGGCTTTCTCATCAAAATGTCAGTCAGATACATTCTGTGCTATGCGACACCGCAAAGACCCAAGCCGACACACACACGCAGACACACATGTACTCATGCACTATATTCACAGAATTCTGTAAGGTGTGTTAACATGACATAGACTCTGATATGATCAAGAAGCATATGTCCCAAATGGCACTGGTCATGTCCATGTAAATGTACCCATGAGCACCAACATGTGACGTTCATAGGAGTATATCAAATTGGGTGTCAAAAAAAGTCTATATTTTGGGAAAATGAAGGCAAACATTTTTAAACATTGTAATTAACATCTACCAGAAATAGTATTTCAAAGGCATTAGAGATACTTCAACACACAATAATGTTGAAGTAAATACCTGTCAACTAATGTCAACACGTATATTTAGTTTTGGAGAAATGATTTGCTTTTTTTAAATTTAAAGAACATTGCTTCCTACCTTTTATTTTTGCCACCAAAAACCCACCTGGCTTTAAGATATTTTCTAATGTCTCTCCCTCACCATGAGGGAGGAAAATGAAAGTTCACAGAAGTGACACGTAAAGGTAGACCTGCCAATTAGTTAGTGTTTTTACTGATATAAAATGTTTTATGAATAATTTTTTAAGTGATTAAAATTTGTAATTCTGTTACTAAATCGTTAACAGAGTTACTGAAAAATCTGTAATGTTATTACAGCAATTTAATAAGCTACAATGGGAAATCATAATAATCACAAACCACAGTCGACCACCTGCTACTGTCCTGTCTTCCACTGGCATACTGTTATGTTCAGCTGATAACTGGTTTCTTTCTCTTTCTGTCGTCTGGCGGTCGAAGCGTGCGTGTTTAATAAACAATCTGGAAAACACCTCCCTCTCTCTGCCTCTATTATCTCTGTCCAGTTATGTTACCTCTCCGGGCTCTTACTGACACCTACCCATAAGCCCCCTCTCTTCCCATTTACTGTGACCAGCATCCTCACCCACTGAGCACCGACCGACACCGGACGTCCATGGACGTTGAAAAGTGGTCACATTTTTGTCAGTCAGCCCTGGCCTCGATTTCAACATCCACAGGCGTCGTGTCGGTCGATTTCAATGTCTACAGATGTGTTTGTTTAGCATTACATTTTTAAAGGGAACAATCGGATTCTCAGCGTAATTCCATTATTGTGGAATGACCACACCTTATTGCCGATATAATAGTGCTACTTTGGACCAAAGCTATACAGCAAAGGTAACTGAACTAAATGACTATCGTAGCAGTCATTTCTGTCATCATGAAGTGCTTTGAGAGGCTAGTTAAGGATCTTATCACCTCCACCTTACCTGACACCCTAGACCCACTTCAATTTGCATACCACCCCAATAGATCCACAGATGATGGAATCGCAATCAATGTAGATATTCGGGTGGCCATTTGATTAATTGTTCAGCAGTCTTATGGCTTGGGGCTAGAAGCTATTAAGGAGCCTTTTGGACCTAGACTTGGCGCTCTGGTACCGCTTGCTATGCTGTAGCAGAGAGAAAAGTCTATGACTTGGGTGACTGGAGTCTTTTACCATTTTTTGGGCCTTCCTCTGAGACCACCTAGTATATAGGTCCTGGATGGCAGGAAACTTGGTCCCAGTGATGTTCTGGGCCGAATGCACTACCTTCTGTAGCACCTTACAGTCGAATGCAGAGCAGTTGCTGTACCAGGTGGTGATATAACCACTCAGGATGCTCTCGGTGGTGCAGCTGTATAACCTTTTGAGGATCTGTGGACCCATGCCAAATCTTTTTTTTTTCTCCTGAGGGGGAAAAGGTGTTGTCGTCCACTCTTCATGATTGTCTTGGTGTGTTCGGACCATGATCGCTTGTTGGAGATGTGGACACCAAGGAACTTGAAACTCTGGACCCGCTCCACTACAGCCCCATCAACGTTAATGGAGGCCTGTTCCGCCCTCCTTTTCCTGTATTCAAGCCTGGCAGATGTGTTGCTGCCTACCTTTACAACCTGGGGTGGCCCGTCCGGAAATCCTGGATCCAGTTGCAGAGGGAGGTGTTTAGTCCCAGGGTCCTTAGAAAGTGAAGAGCTTTGTGGGCACTATGGAGATGAACGCTGAGCTGCAGTCAATGAACAGCATTCTCACGTAGGTGTTCCTTTTGTCCAGGAGGGAAAGGTCAGTGTGGAGTGTGATTGAGGGGCGATAGTCATTTAGGCAGTTTACCTTCGCTTTCTTGAGCACAGGGACTATGGTGGTCTGTTAGAAAGATGTAGTAGGTATTGTAGACTCGGGAGAGATTGAAAATGTCAGTGAAGACACTTGCCAGTTGGTCCACGCATGCTCTGAGTAAAAGTCTTGGTAATCCATCTGGCCCCGCAGCCTTGTGAATGTTGACCTGTTTAAAGGTCTTGCTCACAGCAGCTACAGAGAGCGTGATCACACAGTCGCCCGGAACAGCCGGTGATCTCATGCATGCTTTAGTGTTGCTTGCCTCATAGCGATCATGAAAGGCATTTAGCTGTTCATTGACTTCAACATCATAGTAACATCATTAAACCCAGGACCCTGCGTCTGAACCCCGCCCTGTGCAACTAAGTCCTGGACTTCCTGACGGGCCGCCCCCAGGTGGAGAAGGTAAAAAACAACACCTCCACTACATTAATCGTCAACACAGGGGCCCCACAGGGGTATGTGCACAGCCCCCTTCGATACTCCCTGTTCACCCATGACTGCATGACCACGCACGCCTCCAACTCAATCATCAAGTTTGCAGATGACACAACAGTAGTAGGCCTGATTACCAACAATGGCAAGACAGCCTACAGGGAGGAGGTGAGGGCCCTGGTGGAGTGGTGCCAGGAAAATAACCTCTCCCTCAAAGTCAACAAAACAAAGGTCCTGATCGTGCACTTCAGGAGACAACAGAGAGAGCACCTCCCTATTCACATCAACGGGACTGCAGTGGAGAAGGTGAAAAACTTCAAGTTCCTCGGCATACACATCACTGACAGTCTGAAATGGTTCACCCACACAGAGCCTCAGGAGGCTGAAGAAATTCTAATTGGCCCCTAAGACCATCACAAACTTTTACAGATGAACAATTGAGAGCATCCTGTCGGGCTGTATCACCGCCTGGTACGGCAACTGCACCGCCCGCAATCATCAAGGACATCAATCACCCGAGGCACGGCCTGTACACTCAGACATCATCCAGCTTCTATCTCAAGGCCCTCAGAATGTTAAATTGTGATCACTAGCCGGCTACCACCCAGGTACTCAACACTGCACCTTAGAAGCTGCTGCCCTGTGTACATAGACATGGAATCACTGGTCACTTTAATAATGTTTACATACGGTTTAATTCATTTCATATGTATATACTGTTTTTTTGTCAATGCCACTCAGACATTGCTAGCCCTAATATTTATGTGTTTCTTAATTCCATTATTTTACTTTTGGATTTGTGTGTATTGTTGTGAATTGCACTGTTGGAGCTAGGAACACAAGCATTTTGCTACATCCACAATAACATCTACTAAATATGTGTATGTGACCAATAAAATTAGATTTGAATAGGGTGCCATTTTGGGACGCATCCTCAGTCTTAGATGCATTTTACTGAACACTGGGGGGTCCATATGACAAAAGCTTGTTTGAGTTTACAAACTCAGCTTTCAAGGGAATCAGCTACAAACACCTTAACCTAAGGTAGCAGGCACAAAATAAACGCCTGAGCGGAGTTGGCACATCCGGTATCCAGGAGAAAAGGAAGCTAAATTGAATTAGCTGTATCCTTGAAAACCGGATACATCCGGTTGTTGGCAACTCTGTTAAGGGTGCAAACACCTAGACACATACTCATCTCTTTAATCATTTCTGATAGCTACGCTGGGTTTCATGTCTTCCTTCCTTCACTACATATGAACTCTATATTCACTCATCATGTCACAGAGAGTGAGAGAGAGCAAAGAGGGTAGAGAAACAGAGAGATAGAAAACGAGAGGCAAGAAACAGAGATGAAGAGGTAAAGGGAGAGATGAACAGAGCGAAAGAAAGAAGAAAGAGAAAAAATGCAAAGAGACCGAGAGAGGGTGTCTCTCATAATGACAGCCAGGCAGGTCTGTTTGTCTGAGTCAGAATTGATGCGAGCGTCAGAATGTACAGTTGAAGTCGGAAGTTTACATACACTTAGGTTGGGGTCATTAAATCTTGTTTTTCAATCACTCCACAAATTTCTTGCTAACAAACTATAGTTTCGGCAGATCGGTTAGGACATCTACTTTGTGCATTACACAAGTCATTTTTCCAACAATTGATTACAGACAGATTATTCCACTTATAATTCACTGTATCACAATTCCAGTGGGTCAGAACTTTACATACACTAAGTTGACTGTGCCTTTAAACAGCTTGGAAAATTCCAGAAAATTATGACATGGCTTTAGAAGCGGTGTACCTATGGATGTATTTCAAGGCCTACCTTCAAACTCAGTGCCTCTTTGCTTGACATCATGGGAAAATCAAAAGAAATCAGCCAAGACCTCAGGAAAAACAATTGAAACCTCCACAAGTTTGATTCATCCTTGGGAGTAATATCCAAACACCTGAAGGTACCACGTTCATCTGTACAAACAATAGTATGCAAGTGGGACACCATGGGACCACGCAGCCGTCATACCACTCAGGAAGGAGACGCGTTCTGTATCCTAGAGATGAATGTACTTTGGTGCAAAAAGTGCAAATTAATACAAGAACAACACAAAGGACCTTGTGAAGATGCTGGAGGAAACAGGTACAAAAATATCTATATCCACAGTAAAACAAGTCATATATCGACATAACCTGAAAGGCCGCTCAGCAATGAAAAAGCCACTATTCCAAAACCTCCATAAAAAAAAGCCAAACTACGGTTTGAAACAGCATATGGGGACAAAGATCGTACTTTTTGGAGAAATGTCCTCTGGTCTGATGAAACAAAAATAGAACTGTTTGGCCATAATGAAAATCGTTATGTTTGGAGGAAAAAGTGGGAGGCTTGCAAGCCAAAGAACACCATCCCAAACGTGAAGTCATCCCAACCGGGAAATGATGTGGATATATTGAAGCAGCATCTCAAGACAGTCAGGAAGTTAAAGCTTGGTGGCAAATCGGTCTTCCAAATGGACAATGACTCCAAGCATACTTCAAAAGTTGTGGCAAAATGGCTTAAGGACAACAAAGTCAAGGTATTGGAGTGGCCATCACAAAGCCAGACCTCAAAATCTGTGAGCAGAACTGAAAAAGCGTGTACAAACCTGACTCAGTTACACCAGCTCTGTCAGGAGGAATGGGCCAAAATTCACCCAACTTATTGTGGGAAGCTTGTGGAAGGCCACCCAAAACATTTAACCCAAGTTAAACAATTTAAAGGCAATGCTACCAAATACTAATTGAGTGTATGTAAACTTCTGACCCACTGGGAATGTGATGAAAGAAGTAAAATCAGAAATATATAATTCTCTGTACTATTATTCTGACATTTCACATTCTAAAATAAAGTGGTGATCCTAACTGACCTAAAACAGAGAATTCTTACCAGGATTAAATGTCAGGAATTGTGAAAAACTGCATTTGGCTAAGGTGTATGTAAACTTCCGACTTCAACTCTATGTCAGTGTACAGCGCTAGTCACTATGCTAGCAAGGAGCAGTGATGTGAGTGTACAGCTCTATAGTCGCTACGTTAGCAGTCAAAATGTATGTGAGTGTGCACCTATATAGTCGCTACCCTAGCAGGGAGCACTGTTGTGAGTGTACAGCACAACAGTCACTGCCCTAACAGTCAGAATTGTATTTTAGCGCTATGCTAGCAAGGAGCAGTGATGTGTACATTTCAATAGTCACTATGCTAGCAGTCAGAATTGTTGAGTTTACAGAGCTATACTCGCTACGCTAGCAGGGAGCAGTGATGTGAGTGTACAGCGCTATAGTCACAACACTAACAGAGAGCAGTGATGTCAGTGCACAGCACTATAGTCGCTTCGTTAGCAATCAGAATTGATGTGAGTCTACAGGTCTATAGTCGCTACACTAGCAGAGAGCAGCGATGTCAGTGTACAGCGCTATAGTTGCTACGCTAGCAGGGAGCAGTTATGCCAGTGCTATAATATCTAGGCTAGCAGTCAGAATTTATGTGAGTGTACAGAGCTATAGCCGCTACGCTAGCAGGGAGCAGTGATGTGAGTTAACAGCTCTATAGTCACGCTAGCAGGGAGCAGTGATTTGAGTTTAAAGCTCTGTAGTCACGCAAGCAGGAAGCAGTGATGTGAGTTTATAGCTCTATAGTCATTACACTAGCAGGGAGCAGTGATTTGAGTTCAAAGCTCTATAGTCACGCTAGCAGGGAGCAGTGATGTGAGTTTATAGCTCTATAGTCATTACACTAGCAGGGAGCAGTGATTTGAGTTTAAAGCTCTATAGTCACGCTAGCAGGGAGCAGTGATGTGAGTTTATAGCTCTATAGTCATTACACTAGCAGGGAGCAGTGATTTGAGTTAAAGCTCTATAGTCACGCTAGCAGGGAGCAGTGATTTGAGTTTATAGCTCTATAGTCACGCTAGCAGGAAGCAGTGATGTGAGTTTATAGCTCTATAGTCATTACACTAGCAGGGAGCAGTGATTTGAGTTCAAAGCTCTATAGTCACGCTAGCAGGGAGCAGTGATGTGAGTTTATAGCTCTATAGTCATTACACTAGCAGGGAGCAGTGATTTGAGTTTAAAGCTCTATAGTCACGCTAGCAGGGAGCAGTGATTTGAGTTTATAGCTCTATAGTCACGCTAGCAGGAAGCAGTGATGTGAGTTTATAGCTCTATAGTCACGCTAGCAGGAAGCAGTGATGTGAGTTTACAGCTCTATAGTCACGCTAGCAGGAAGCAGTGATGTGAGTTTACAGCTCTATAGTCACGCTAGCAGGAAGCAGTGATGTGAGTTTACAGCTCTATAGTCACGCTAGCAGGAAGCAGTGATGTGAGTTTACAGCTCTATAGTCACGCTAGCAGGAAGCAGTGATGTGAGTTTATAGCTCTATAGTCACGCTAGCAGGAAGCAGTGATGTGAGTTTATAGCTCTATAGTCATGCTAGCAGGGAGCAGTGATTTGAGTTTATAGCTCTATGTCACGCTAGCAGGGAGCAGTGATGTGAGTTTATAGCTCTATAGTCATGCTAGCAGGGAGCAGTGATGTGAGTTTATAGCTCTATAGTCATTAAACTAGCAGGAAGCAGTGATGTGAGTTTATAGCTCTATAGTCATTACACTAGCAGGGAGCAGTGATGTGAGTTTTTATTTATAGCTACACAGGAAGTGATGTGAGTTTATAGCTCTATAGATGTGAGTTTATAGTTTATCTATAGTCACACTAGCAGGGAGCAGTGATGTGAGTTTATAGCTCTATAGTCATTACACTAGCAGGGAGCAGTGATGTGAGTTTATAGCTCTATAGTCACGCTAGCAGGGAGCAGTGATGTGAGTTTATAGCTCTATAGTCATTACACTAGCAGGGAGCAGTGATGTGAGTTTATAGCTCTATAGTCACGCTAGCAGGGAGCAGTGATGTGAGTTTATAGCTCTATAGTCACGCTAGCAGGAAGCAGTGATGTGAGTTTATAGCTCTATAGTCATTACACTAGCAGGGAGCAGTGATGTGAGTTTATAGCTCCATAGTCATTACACTAGCAGGGAGCAGTGATGTGAGTTTATAGCTTTATAGTCATTACACTAGCAGGGAGCAGTGATGTGAGTTTATAGCTCTATAGTCATTACACTAGCAGGGAGCAGTGATGTGAGTTTATAGCTCTATAGTCACGCTAGCAGGGAGCAGTGATGTGAGTTTATAAAGCGCTAAGAATGGTCGTTCTCAACTAACATCAAGGCGGTGGCCCGTTCCTAGTACGACCCGTCCTAATCCAGGCACTTGTCATCTCCCGTCTGGATTACTGCAACTCGCTGTTGGCTGGGCTCCCTGCCTGTGCCATTAAACCCCTACAACTCATCCAGAACGCCGCAGCCCGTCTGGTGCTGCTCGCATCCGCTACAAGACCATGGTGCTTGCCTACGGAGCTGTGAGGGGAACGGCACCTCAGTACCTCCAGGCTCTGATCAGGCCCTACACCCAAACAAGGGCACTGCGTTCATCCACCTCTGGCCTGCTCGCCTCCCTACCACTGAGGAAGTACAGTTCCCGCTCAGCCCAGTCAAAACTGTTCGCTGCTCTGGCCCCCAATGGTGGAACAAACTCCCTAGCAGGACAGCGGAGTCAATCACCACCTTAACATGCTTTAAGGTGTGATGTAATCCCTCTCACCCCCTCCCCTGAAAAGATTTAGATGCACTACTGTTCCACTGGAGGTAAGGTGAATGCACCATTCGCTCTGGATAAGAGCGTCTGCTAAATGACTTAAATGTAAAATGTAAATGTTTATAAAGCTATAGTCGCTACGTTAGCAGCTGTCCACTGTGCTGGGCTGGCTGGCCCGGGCCACTCTTTGATACTAGCCAGCACTGATTAACATGCAGTGTGATGTGTGTGTGTGTTGCTACATTCGCAGCTCAGTGGAAAGGACGACCTGATCAGAAGTTTGTGACACACCTGCATGAGGACACACACACACACACACACAGTGCATGTACAACCACCACACACAGATATACATACTTGTACACACGCTCATGCATTGCTCTCTGTCTCTCATTCTGTCTTTCTACGTCTCTCTCTATCTGTATCTCTTTCTCTCGCTCTCTCTCTCTCTTAACCTCCCACAAAAACATGTCCCGGGCGCAACACAACACACACTCAGTTTTGTTACCGCAGATGGTGTATGTGTGTGTGTGGAGGAGCCTCGGGAGAAACAGTCTGTGTTTGTGCGGCGTCGGTGTCTCCCTAGCATCTGAGGGTTAATCTCCCCATCTGACCCTCTAATTAGATATGACTCTACCGTCTACACAACCAGCAGGACTGACTCTTCTAGCTGGGATATCATACCAACAGTCTACAGAAACAGCGGTGTGTCCCAAATGGCACCATATCCACGACATAGGGTTCCATTTGGGATGCAAACAGGCATGACTGACTCTTCTAGCTGGGATATCATACCAACACAGTCTAGAGAAACAGCCGATGTGTCCCAAATGGCACCATCTCTGCTACATAGGGTTCAATTTGGGATGCAAACAGGCATGACTGACTCTTCTAGCTGGGATATCATACCAACACAGTCTAGAGAAACAGCCAATGTGTCCCAAATGGCACCATCTCTGCTACATAGGGTTCCATTTGGGATGCAAACAGGCATGACTGACTCTTCTAGCTGGGATATCATACCAACACAGTCTAGAGAAACAGCCAATGTGTCCCAAATGGCACCATCTCTGCTACATAGGGTTCCATTTGGGAAGCAAACAAGCATGACTGACCCTTTTTATCATACCAACATGATGGGGTGTGGTAAGCACAACTGTCGTTATAGTAACTCAGACTGATACATTTAAAGGAGGAATCTACCAGAATAAAACCAGTTATTATGCTGCTACCAACTGGGCACAGACGTCATTTTGGATTTAATTTTGGTTGAGTTGTCAACTAACGTGAAATCAACAAAACATTTCACCATTCCATTGGATTTAGTTAAAAAGTTGGGTGAAAATTCATCACATTGAATTTCTTTGGTTGAAATGGCATTGAAACAATGTTGATTCAACCAGTTTTGCCTAGTGGGTAGTCATTATGCGCTACTGTAAAACTGTATCTGTAGCTGTATAGCTGTGGTAGTCAATACTGTCATTAACTCAGACTGATACACAACATTCAAACAGACGTCAATGAAAACCAGAAGACAACAGATTCCCACAGACATGCAAACCTTCCCACACACTTAAATCAGTACCCCTTCAGGCAGATGCCTTGCAGCAATTCTCTCTTTATTCTGCACATCTGCATGTTCCAACTCAGCCTATATACTGTACGATAGCACCTACATTAACTCCCTACACAAACAGAAAGGTGGCTAGGTAGAGAACAACACTCTCCAGCCAAACAGCCATATAGATGCAGTACACTCTTTTAATATGGTCAGACGGTAGAACAGGCAATGATCTCAAGTCAAACATTACTGTAGCAGGTGAAATGCAATGATCATTTTGTGATGAAGGATGAGTGAGATGATTTACCTAATAATGTATCCTTCCATTCTATTAGACTATGTCTCACTTTTAATAGTGCTTTTGTCTATAAAAACAAAGCATTATTGCTTCTCTTCAGTGAACATTTGTGCCGCTTGGAACCTCCAAGCACAGTGTCAGTGTGATACCTCAGTTTATCCCGACCGCTTTTACCTAGAGATCCACAGAATGATATTGCCCACTTTGTGCTGCCTGTAAACCCGTCGGGACCTTTCAGAAACATCTCTCTCTTTCTAATCATAGGGGGTGGATGCCTACGACCAGGACATGCATGCTTGGTAACCAGGGAAAGTATGCGACAAGACAACCACTACTGGCTACCTTATAATGATATTTTTCCAATAGCTACATTTACAGAGAGTGGGTTTCGTACTACAATCTTGCAGGCAGATCGAATCTGTGATGATGATCGTTATCAGGCAGAAAGGGGTGCGCTCTCTGTATTTTCCAATTCAATGCCGGGAGAGGGTCTTGTAATTTCCATACATGTATAACCTAGTTTTTATATTTAATAGTACGCGCTTTCATGTAGGCTATTTTATCAATCTAAGTTTCTACATTGAAACCAAAGCATAGCCTTACGATGCGGATAAATTGCAGGCTTGCAGCAAAACATGCGTGTCCCATTCAATGCCATGCACAGGTGAAATATGCTAGTTGAAATGAAGAATGCACTAACCTCAAACAGCGGTCCAATTTTATTTTTCTCCAGATAGGACTGAATTCTTGTCTGCTGTTGAGACGCCATGAAGAAACTATACGTCTTGCATTAAACGTAAATGATTTGAAAATAAACGTTGGGGCAATCCCATACATTCATTAAAATAGGTAGCCTATACGAGAGTCGAATTCAAACACCTTTAAGAACTACAACTGTAGCCAAGTGCACACAGCGAGAGATAACCGCACCAGATATACAGTAGGGGCGTCAAGAGCGGTGGGTTTGCTTCACCGCACCGCGCATAGTGGAAAGTAGCAAGTGGAAAGTAGCAGGTACTCTCGCGCTGCGCTTCGCTCTACTTGGTTTACTACACAGTAGCACCGGACCATGCTCAGCGCGACGCTTGAGTGGCTCCCTAGCGACCGCTTCATGCTCCAAGCCAATGGCAAAGATAGTTACTTGACAGTGATTAGGGATCTTTCGCTCATTGGCTGAGAGTGGTATCAGTGGATGAGAGGGTCCCTCCTCCAGATTGTTTACCTATCTCGCAGTATTTAAAGGTCCGGACGGAAGACAGATGTGAGAAACAGCACAGTGCGGTTTTTCGCGCAGCTGTACTGACTGTAGGCTCAGGCTAGGGCTAAACAGGTGTGCTTGTTCAAAGTTTGGCCGGGGCATGATTCGCATAGTTAGTTCTTAAAATGCGCTGGTGCGCACTCCTCCTGTCATGTAACCTACAAATGTTTTGCACGTGCTTATGCATAAGAGGGAAACAGATGTCACCAGCCTAATTGCTTGCCAATGCCATGTATCTTTATGTGGGTGGACTGAGATCCTTGGAAGATTGTGGAAAGGCACCAGACCGGCAGTGTGTTGTTTGTGGTGAGACTTTGTGTTTGAAATAATAGGGTGCCCTTTGGGACAAGCCTCTGCCTGGACTTTTGTTGGGCAGGCAATGAGAAAACTGGGTGATCTGTGGTCTAGGAAGAAGAATTCATCCTGGGAAGTCTGCTGCAGACTGCATTGACAGAGACAGAGAAACAGACAGACAAACAGAGTGTGTTTGTGGGGGTAAGAGAGAGACTGAGAAACAGTGATACCATTACAGAAAAAACACATGAATTTCACATGTGATCTTGTGTGATCTCATGTGAAGTTAATGTGATAACATGTGACAATATGTAAAGCAACATGTGAAAACATAAAACTGCTTGACAACATTTTAGCACGTGAGAACACGATCTCGTGAAATGGGATGCAAAATGTCAATATGTGATATCATGACACTACACGTGACATTTGAGCACGTGAAAACCCAGCTGTCAAATGTCATTTAGAATATTTTATTTTGTAAGGCATAATTGACATTAATTCAATTTACACAGTCATGGTCCCCTGCCGGTTTTGTCTAGTTCCCGTTTGTTCCAGGGGTGTCCCCAAGGACGTACTTAGAATGTTATGTCATGATTCCCTGGAGGCTTTTGTCTAGTTGCGATGAAAATATGGTAAATCAAAAAGTAGTTGATGCATTGTTTTAAAGCAACATTTGGCTGTTAATGGACAATATTGCTGTAATTTGGGAATGAACTACTCTGGAGATTTGAACTCACAACTTCTTGGTTTCTAGCTACTGGAAGTTCCTGCTGTGCCACCAGGTCTGTGGACATTATGGGGATTGGCAAGAATACATTTATTTTTTACAAAATGTATTTAATTGTTTTACCCTCTTTTCTCCCCAATTTTGTGGTATCCAATTGGTAGTTACAGTCTTGTCCCATCGCTGCAACTCCCTAATGGACTTGGGAGAGGCGAAGGTCGAGAGCCATGTGTCCTCGGAAACACAACCCAGCTAAGCCACACTGCTTCTTGAAACACTGCTCGCTTAACCCGGAAGCCAGCCGCACCAATGTGTCAGAGGAAACACCGTACACCTGGCAACTGTGTCAGGGTGCATTGCGGCCCACCACAGGAGTCGCTAGGGCACGATGGGACAAGAACATCCCTGACGGCCAAACCCTCCCCTAACCCGGACAACGCTGGGCCAATTGTGCGCCAACCCATGGGTCGTGGCCGGCTGTGTCAGAGCTTGGACTCAAACACATAATCTCTAGTAGCACCGCTAGCACTGTGAGGCAGTGCGTTAGACCACTGCTCCACTCGGGAGGTTCAAGAATACATTTCTGCACTTCGCCTAATGTTGCAGTAAAAATAAAGTACATGTACACAACAACTTGAAAGTGTTTGTATTTTTGTACTTTTACCCCTTTTTCGTGGTATCCAATCGGTAATTACAGTCTTGTCCCATCTCTGCGACTCCAGTGCGGACTCAGGATAGGCGGAGGTCGAGAGCCATGCGTCCTTGGAAACACAACCGTGCCAAGCCGCACTGCTTCTTGACACACTGCTCGCTTAACCCGGAAGCCAACCGCACCAATGTGTCGAAGGAAATACCGTACAACTGGCGACAGAAGTCAGCTTGCAGGTGCCCGGCCCGCAGGTGCCCGGCCCACAAGGAGTCGGGAGAGCATGATGGGACAAGGACATCCCGGCCATACAAACTCTACTCTAGCCCGGGCGACGCTGGGCCAATTGTGTGCTGCCTCATGGGTCTCCCGGTCTGCGATGCAGTGCCTTAGAATGCTGCGCCACTCGGGAGGCCCAACTTAAAGATGTTTTCTATAAAATGACAGTTTGCTGCTGTATTAGAATTTCAATAAGTGTAAATAAATCTTGTATACATTTGTACTGTGATCACACAGCCTTAAATGGGATGTGAACTCTCTGTTCCACGGGTGATGTGGAGGTAAACCCAGGCCCTGCATGTCCCCAGGCACCCTCATTTGTTGACTTCTGTGATCGAAAAAGCCTTGGTTTCATGCATGTCAACATCAGAAGCCGCCTCCCTAAGTTTGTTTTACTCACTGCTTTAGCACACTCTGCTAACCCTGATGTCCTTGCCGTGTCTGAATCCTGGCTCAGGAAGGCCACCAAAAATTCAGAGATTTCCATACCCAACTTTAACATCTTCCGTCAAGGTAGAACTGCCAAAGGGGGAGGAGTTGCAGTCTACTGCAGAGATAGCCTGCAAAGTAATGTCATACTTTCCAGGTCCATACCCAAACAGTTCGAACTACTAATTCTGAAAATTACTCTCTCCAGAAATAAGTCTCTCACTGTTGCCGCCTGCTACCGACCCCCCTCAGCTCCCAGCTGTGCCCTGGACACCATTTGTGAACTGATTGCCCCCCATCTAGCTTCAGAGTTTGTTCTGTTAGGTGACCTAAACTGGGATATGCTTAACACCCCGGCAGTCCTACAATCTAAGCTAGATGCCCTCAATCTCACACAAATCATCAAGGAACCCACCAGGTACAACCCTAACTCTGTAAGCAAGGGCACCCTCATAGACGTCATCCTGACCAACTGGCCCTCCAAATACACCTCCGCTGTCTTCAACCAGGATCTCAGCGACCACTGCCTCATTGCCTGTATCCGCTGCGGTGCCGCAGTCAAACGACCACCCCTCATCACTGTCAAACGCTTCCTAAAACACTTCTGTGAGCAGGCCTTTCTAATCGACCTGACCCGGGTATCCTTGAAGGACATTGACCTCATCCCGTCAGTTGAGGATGCCTGGTCATTCTTTAAGAGTAACTTCCTCACCATTTTAGATAAGCATGCTCCGTTCAAAAAATGCAGAACTAAGAACAGATACAGCCCTTGGTTCACTCCAGACCTGACTGCCCTCGACCAGCACAAAAACATCCTGTGGCGGACTGCAATAGCATCGAACAGTCCCCGCGATATGCAACTGTTCATGGAAGTCAGGAACCAATACACGCAGTCAGTCAGGAAAGCTAAGGCCAGCTTCTTCAGGCAGAAGTTTGCATCCTGTAGCTCCAACTCCAAAAAGTTCTGGGACACTGTGAAGTCCATGGAGAACAAGAGCACCTCCTCCCAGCTGCCCACTGCACTGAGGCTAAGGAACACGGTCACCACCGACAAATCCATGATTATCGAAAACTTCAACAAGCATTTCTCAACGGCTGGCCATGCCTTCCGCCTGGCTACTCCTACCTCGGCCAACAGCTCCGGCCCCCCCGCAGCTCCTCGCCCAAGCCTCTCCAGGTTCTCCTTTACCCAAATCCAGATAGCAGATGTTCTGAAAGAGCTGCAAAACCTGAACCCGTATAAATCAGCTGGGCTTGACAATCTGGACCCTCTATTTCTGAAACTATCCGCCGCCATTGTCGCAACCCCTATTACCAGCCTGTTCAACCTCTCTTTCATATCGTCTGAGATCCCCAAGGATTGGAAAGCTGCCGCAGTCATCCCCCTCTTCAAAGGGGGAGACACCCTGGACCCAAACTGTTACAGACCTATATCCATTCTGCCCTGCCTATCTAAGGTCTTCGAAAGCCAAGTCAACAAACAGGTCACTGACCATCTCGAATCCCACCGTACCTTCTCCGCTATGCAATCTGGTTTCCGAGCCGGTCACGGGTACACCTCAGCCACACTCAAGGTACTAAACGACATCATAACCGCCATCGATAAAAGACAGTACTGTGCAGCCGTCTTCATCGACCTTGCCAAGGCTTTCGACTCTGCCAATCCCCATATTCTTATCGGCAGACTCAGTAGCCTCGGTTTTTCGGATGACTGCCTTGCCTGGTTCACCAATTACTTTGCAGACGGAGTTCAGTGTGTCAAATCGGAGGGCATGCTGTCCGGTCCTCTGGCAGTCTCTATGGGGGTGCCACAGGGTTCAATTCTCGGGCCGACTCTTTTCTCTGTATATATCAATGATGTTGCTCTTGCTGCGGGCGATTCCCTGATCCACCTCTACGCAGACGACACCATTCTATATACTTTCGGCCCGTCATTGGACACTGTGCTATCTAACCTCCAAACGAGCTTCAATGCCATACAACACTCCTTCCGTGGCCTCCAACTGCTCTTAAACGCTAGTAAAACCAAATGCATGCTTTTCAACCGATCGCTGCCTGCACCCGCATGCCCGACTAGCATCACCACACTGGATGGTTCCGACCTTGAATATGTGGACACCTATAAGTACCTAGGTGTCTGGCTAGACTGCAAACTCTCCTTCCAGACCCATATCAAACATCTCCAAGAGTCGGCTTTCTATTCCGCAACAAAGCCTCCTTCACTCACGCTGCCAAGCTTACCCTAGTAAAACTGACTATCCTACCGATCCTCGACTTCGGCGATGTCATCTACAAAATTGCTTCCAACACTCTTCTCAGCAAACTGGATGCAGTTTATCACAGTGCCATCCGTTTTGTCACTAAAGCACCTTATACTACCCACCACTGCGACTTGTATGCTCTAGTCGGCTGGCCCTCGCTACATATTCATTGCCAGACCCACTGGCTCCAGGTCATCTACAAGGCCATGCTAGGTAAAGCTCCGCCTTATCTCAGTTCACTGGTCACGATGGCAACACCCATCCGTAGCACGCGCTCCAGCAGGTGTATCTCACTGATCATCCCTAAAGCCAACACCTCATTCGGCCGCCTTTCGTTCCAGTACTCTGCTGCCTGTGACTGGAACGAATTGCAAAAATCGCTGAAGCTGGAGACTTTTATCTCCCTCACCAACTTCAAACATCTGCTATCTGAGCAGCTAACCGATCGCTGCAGCTCTACATAATCTATTGGTAAACAGCCCCCCCATTTTCACCTACCTCATCCCCACAGTTTTTATTTATTTACTTTTCTGCTCTTTTGCACACCAATATCTCTACCTGTACATGATCATCTGATCATTTATCACTCCAGTGTTAATCTGCAATATTGTAATTATTCGCCTACCTCCTCATGCCTTTTGCCCACATTGTATATAGACTCCCCCTTTTTTTCTACTGTGTTATTGACTTGTTAATTGTTTACTCCATGTGTAACTCTGTGTTGTCTGTTCACACTGCTATGCTTTATCTTGGCCAGGTCGCAGTTGCAAATGAGAACTTGTTCTCAACTAGCCTACCTGGTTAAATAAAGGTGAAATAAATCAAATAAAAAACTCATAAACTCTTGGTCGCTAGCAATCTGAAATGTCCTGCTATGGTGCAGCTACAACACCAGCTTCTGTGAGCGTAAAAGAGATGCAAAATGTCAGTAACCTATGGGACACTTTGCTGCCATTAGCAATCTTGCCAGTAACCTACTGAACCTTCTCTGACTCCTCTGTTGGCAACATGCACATTGGTTACTGAATGGCAGCATACTTTAACAGCGGCAGCCTATCAGAAGATTTTAGGCGTGGCTTATTCTAGGCGTGGCTTCCAGCTATTTTATTTGGTCTCCCATAATAGGGAATGTCATCCCAGTTAATTTGGTCTGTTCATAATCATTTAAAACATTCTGCAGCCTTGTTAAAAGCTGACATTTCTATATCTGACACCAAATAACCATAAAATAATTTGACTCAAGAAACTGCTTCAACATATAAAATGTTGAATTCCACCCTGTAGTGCAGTCTTGTTTAGACCTCAACTCAGGTATTCCCATCTGGCATTGTGTAGACTTTAGTTTTTCAGCACCTACTGTGCTCTTGTGGAAGTATTCCACAGCTGCTTTCACTTTGTCCACAGTGGACTGTATCACCTTCAGAGCATATCTTACAAATCAGGTTGATTGTGTGGGCAAGACATGGATGATGGGTCCATTTTAACATTTTCATGGCTTTGTTTATGTTAGCTGCATTGTCGCTAACACAACGGACCACTTTTCCATCTACTTGCCATTCTCTGGCCAATCACAACAGTTCCTCTGCCAAGTTCTCTGAGGTGTGTCTGTCTGTGAACTCAAAGCAGTCCAGAGGACAGCTAGACATTGAAAAATCTTCAATGAAGTGACATGTAACTGACATGTAAGAAGTGGTTACCCTTGATGTCCAGCAGTCAGTGGTAAGACAAACTGCAGTAGCTTTTTGAACTCTTTCCCGCACTGAAGGCTGTGTGCTCTTGTACAGTTGTGGAATAAGTGATTTTTGAAAGGGTTTTCCTGCTTGGAATTGTGTACATTGGATTTAGACTTTTGCTATAATTTCTAAAACCTCTGTCCTCCACGATCGAAAATGGCTGGAAATCGGTGGCAATCATTTTAGCCAATGCAATATCAATTTGGCCTTGTTTTGCTACAGACATAGATTTTCACATAAACTGGTCCATAGAAGACTGCGCTGCTGTGGGTCGCAGAGTAGGCCTACTGAACTGAGTGGATACCTCTCCACGTGTGAAGGTGCTGGCTCCACCACTGTCACTAGCAGGCCCGCTAGTTTCTCGAAGCTCTGCTACAGCTAACTTCACAGTTGGGTGCACAGTTCGCATATGCCGGTGTAGGTTGTGTGTAGAACCAGCTTTATATGAGATTTGTTTTTGCAAATTCTACACTGTGCTCTAACATTGTCTACATTATTAAAATGCATCCAAATACTACTGTGCTTCCGACTCATTTTCCAGCAGTTGTCTTCACAGCTGTCCTCCTTCTCTCTCCTCGGCTGCTAACTGTGTGACTGTGAGTGAGTTGGCTCGGTCCTCCCTCACGCAACTTCGGTTCTTTGGTTGACACTGCGTGTCTTATTGACATGAACAACAGGTGAGGCTGTTAATCTGAGCAGACAGTCAGAACAAATGTGTGCGCTTGAGCATTTAGGCCTATACTTTTTTTTTCATTCTTTAAATGAGTTAATTCTATTCATTTATATCTTTTGATTATTGATATCTTCATTTTTTTGTATTTTTATAAATAGAATTGGATCGTCTGATATGCGAGCCGCCTCCCAACATTCACCTACAAGAACCAGCTCTTAGAGCCGACTCGTTCGCGAACGACCCATCACTAATAGCTAGTAACCATGTAATTGTACTACTCACTTTCCCCCCAGACCATCAGGTCACTGAGTGTAATTGATTAGCTACAGTAACTCACTGTGAATTTTACAATAATCCACTTGTAACTACTGTATACTGAACAAAAATATAAACGCAACGTGCAACAATTTCAAAGATTTGACTGAGTTACAGTTCATATAAGGAAATCAGTCAATTTAAATAAATTCATTCAATAGGCCCTAATCTATGGACTTCACATCACTGGGATTACAGATCTGCCTCTGTTGGTGTCAGGTAGTTTTTTAAAAACGGTAGGGGTGTGGATCAGAAAACCAGTCAGTATCTGGTGTGACCACCATTTGCCTCATGCAGCGCGACACATCTCCTTCGCATAGAGTTGATCAGGCTGTTGAATGTGGAATGTTGTCCCACACCTCTTAGTGGCTGTGCACAGTTGCTGGATATTGGCGTGAACTGGAACACGATGTGGTACACATCGATCCAGAGCATTCCAAACATGCTCAACCGGTGACATGTCTGGTGAGTATACAGGCCATGGAAGAACTGGGACATTTTCAGCTTCCAGGAATTGTGTTCAGATCCTTGCGACATGGGGCCGTGCATTATCATGCTGAAACATGAGGTGATGGCGACAGATGAATGGCACGACAATGGGATTCAGGATCTCGCCACGGTATATATGTGCATCTAAATACCCATCATTAAAACATGGTTCTATTCGTTGTCCGTAGTTTATCCTTGCCCATACCATAACCCCACAACCATCATCCAGCCATTCTGTTCACAACATTGACATCAGCAAAACGCTCGCCCACACGACCCCATACGTGAAGAGCACAGTTCTCCATCATGCCAGTGGCCATCAAAGGTGACATACGATACCGAACTGCAGTCAGGTCAAGATACAGGTGAGGACGACGAGCACGCATTTGTTAAAATAGCCAGACTGGCTGGTCTCAGATGATCCTGCAGATGAAGAAGCCGGATGTGGAGGTCCTGGACTGGTGTGGTTACATGTGGTCTGCGGTTGTAAAATGGGCTGGCATGGTTGTGAGGCCAGGTGGACGTACTGACAAATTCTCTGGCAATAGCTCTGGTGGACATTCCTACAGTCAGCATGCCAATTGCACTCTCCCTCAAAACTTGAGACATCTTTGGCATTGTGTTGTGTGACAAAACTGCACGTTTTAGAGATGGCCTTTTATTGTCCCCAGCACAAGGTGAACCTGTGTAATGATCATGCTGTTTAATCAGCTTCTTGATATGCCACACCTGCCAGGTGAAAGGATTATTTTAGCAAAGGATAAATGCTCACTAGAAAATTAGAGAGACAATTTCTGGGATCTTTTATTTCATCTCATGGAACATGTTGCATATGTATTTTTGTTCAGTATAGTTGAGAGTAAATGATTGAAAATTAAACATGACCTTCCTGTGAACCAGCTGCCATTGAGCTACTGGAAAATGCACAGTAACCTCTTAATAGTGTGGCTCTTGATTGTCACAAGTTCTTATTAAAAAAAACTGCAGTACTGACAATGTCAAAAGAGGTGCTCTACTTTAAACAACATAATGATAAAACCACTTAAACTGCTACAACATTGCCAGTGAAGGTTGGCACAAATATATTTTAGACCATGCCCCCAAATATGCTAATGAGCCCCCACCAGCACATTGGCTGCACCGATGTTTCAAAGTGCAGTAATAATTGTACCTAATGCTACATTCGTAACCAAGTGGGAAGTGGGAAAAATCCACTTGAGCGGCACTCCAACTGGTAATTACTAGAGGGAAATTAGTATCATTTTGGAGGTGAAACTGCGTTAGCGCTGTCAAATCCACAACCATCTCCCGTCATTATATCTGAAGTGGAAATAGCCATTGGCTGTACAGAGCTGCATTAAGAGGAATCCCATGCAGCCTTGTTTACTATCTGGAACATTGGAATGTGATACGTAATCTACACCACGATAAGGCTGATAGAAATTCTTATTATTTCCTTTCATGATTTTCAATTTGAGTGTCATTGTTTCTATATAGCCTACACTTTCTCGTTATGAGCTTCTAACGAGAGTAGGATGGCTGTGGCTTTGTGACAATGACCACACGAGCAGCTGCTCACCCATTTGACAGCTCGAACACAGTTACAACTGCCATACCACCAAAACACCAGCTATGCAGGTGTCAGCTTTCACGTGTTTATGCTTGATCTGATTTAATCTAGGCCTTAATGTTGTGGCCCTGAGCACTGCTACTTTTTAGTTGGTGTTGTCAGATAGTCACACAATTATTGATTTGATTAGTACAGGAATGTATTCTTGCCAATAAATCTGTGGCCGATCTCTGTCATGGCCACAGACCTGGTGGCGAAGCAGGAAATTCAGGTTGCTGTCATCTAAGAGGTAGTTCAACTCCCGGGTGTGGTAGCGTCCCAAGTGTGCCAACCAATGCGGAGGTCAAATCCATTTAAGTTCCAGTCAATTCAAAAAGTAAACCAAATTATAATTCTTAACTTTCCGCTATTTTAATAATTAAATTAGAATTGATGTGTACTTCCTGAATATAGTTGTTGTGTATTTACTGAGAAAATACAGTGCAGCTGTAGAAAGACATTAACATATGTTTCCACTGTTCTCACCGCAACTCAGTAGCCGGTAACTTACCATAAAATGACCGTGATTTTAAAAAACAGTTTGTGCCATAACCGCATCTAAAGTATCCTATAGGTTTAAATGTAATTGCAAATGAGGCATGCCAAGTTCATTTGCAGGACGTATCAAAAAGGACCCAAATGCATTGAGATTGAAAGTAAATATATAGCAAAACACTAATACGGTAAGTATCCTATTACTGTAGTATTGTACTGTATAACTATCATAAATATAAATAGTTTTCCTTAAATGTGTATAAATTTGAATAAAGCTAAAATGTACTTTGAAGTCCAAAGTGTAGGAATACAGGTGAAATCAACTACTGGTGGCGTAGCAGAAAGATCGGAATGCCGTGAATCAAGAGGTTGTGAGTTCAAATCTTAGATAAGGACATGTTGAATAATAATTAATGTATAAATAAACATACACAATGTAGTCATCTATGTCAAAGTGTGTTAAATGTGTAAGTTGAAAACACTGTTAAAAGAACTGTGCGTATCACAACGCCACCTTTTTGTTTGCAGGGCATCACCTGTGAGATTTCATGTGAACATTTAAATCCACCTGTGAAAGGTTGTGAAAATCCACGTGAAACGTCATGTGAAATATCCTCACATGTGAAGTGCTCCAAAAACAGCATGTGGTTTTTCCAGGAGGGTAGGCAGACAGGGATCTAGAGAGAGCACTTGCTAAGCGAACCACCTGCAAAGACAGAACAGTTAAGACAGTGCCATATTGCAATACCTCTTTACGAGTCTTAAGACGATCTTATCATGTAGGCTGCATCCTATCTTCGTCTAATTACTTATGTTCGATTAGACTTTTTCTTTTTTTTAATGATTGACTATTATACCGCAACGTTGAGGGAGCTAGCCTGGCGCGCACGCATTTCACGCCACCGTTCATACACGCTGTAAACTGTGTACGTGACATGTCAAATTTGATTTGATTTTCACAACAATCTGCAAGTAGAAACAAAGTGTAAAATACAATCCTTCAGGATGTCTCCTTTAAATCGGTTTAATTGAAATTAATGACTACAGCGTAACATTGTATATTTTAAAAGTAATACAGAGAAAATTGGTTTCAAACGAGAGAAAGTACATTGTGTATATGGCAACTATGGAGGGTCAGTCTCATAATATGAAAATAAATTACAGTAATTTTCAGTCAAACAAACAAACATGGCTATTGGTGTTTTATCTTTTTTTTTTACAGTTGCATCTTTACATTTCTCTTTCTTTTCATGTATAAGCTGCTATATGGCAAACAGGCACCTTCATTATGCAATATTAGAAAAGGTACTTATTTCAAACACTATGTGTTTACAGTAAGACATTGAGAGATATATGGGGACAGCTGTCAAACAGAAGGCCGAGTCCCAAATGGCACCCTATTTCCTATACAGTGCACTACTTTAGACCAGGCTCCATAGGTCTCTAAATAGGGAATAGAGCGCCATTTGGAGTGTATCCAAGCTCATCTATGCAGTTTGATATTCCATGTTTGTATAGTCCAGTAATTAACCAACTCTATAATGTTGTTACCAATATAGCAATGATACTGTAAGTAATACCTAAATACAGAATAATACTTAGCTCCTGAGTACTGGCAATATACAATATTTAAGTATATTTATATATATATTTCATAGCTCTACTTACATAAGCTTGGAGTGCTGTTTTAATACTGACGGTTCATGTAGGAACCTCTTCATATCAGGGGGTCACTTCATGAGTGTATAGACGATCATGTTCATATCTGTAATATACCATCATTAAGGCACAGAGACTGCAGAATGGAAAACACACGAGCTACACTGCACCTTTCAGTGGTCCCTTACTAATCTTTAGGTGCGTCTCAATCCACTTCACTTGTGATCCCTTCCCTCCTCCACTCCGCTCCCTCGGGGAAACGTCGTAGACACTTCACTGGAGGGCTCACTCCAAGCGAAGGGAGGAGGCAAAGGTGCTGATTTAGATTGGAATGCGGCCTGGGACTCTAGAGAAGGTATGCAACTAGAGTGTCTACGAGGCTACATGGTAGTGTTCAAGGTGTCATACCTGCATATCTACACGTCATACCTGCATATTTACGTCGCCATGAATGCATTATCTGGAATGAGCAAGTTGGAGAGAAAGGAAAATAAATTACTGTGCAAATGGGGCACAGCAATATTGCCCCACAACTCATATAATCTCATTCCATTTTCACACCATATCCAAACAAATATCAAACAACATCAGTCAGGTCATGGAATGGTAATTTCCTTAACTTTGTAATAACAAAACAGCTCATTTTCATTCCATGATAGTTATTTGCAGAAAGAAAGAACATCGATGGAAAGGCTGCATTCCATTTCAGTTGGCTGGTTGGACGTCAGCCTCAAGGCACCAATCTCAGGCTCTGTTGTTGTTCCATTATAAAACACTATTAATGTTAAATGAGATGCAATGTAGCTGGACACAAGACAAATATATAAATCCATTTTAAAATCAGCTATAAAGTACAGCACAATAGCGGAGAGAGAAATAGAGTATTAAAAATTCACTATTTACAAATTGTGAACCCACTGAGCCCACTGTTGAGTGACTGAGTGTGGGCATTCTGAAAAGGCAAGCTGGCTGTCGATGAGAGAAAATGTTCTGTTTCCAGGTCTATGTCCCATATGGCACCCTATACCCTATATAGTGCACTACTTTGGACCAGAGCCCTATTGGAACCCACTGAACTCACGAGTGTGAGCATTTTGGGTCCTGGTCCAAAGTGGTGCACTAAATAGAGAATAGGGTGCCATTTGGGACACATCCCTAGGTTGATTCTTCAGTGGTAGAAAGAGAGAAGTCTTCTAAGGAATGGATCAGGAAGAAGGGTGAGCAGAGCTTCGCTGGACTGGACAGCTCCATACAGGAACTAGGGAATTAGGAATCACCCTCTGGGGGTGGAGGCTGGCACAGCTTATACAGTCTGGTGGGGAAAACACACGTACACACAATTAGGAAAGGGGCTCACTGTTTGCTACAGTTAGAGATTAAGGTGTACACATAGCATGGCATAGACAGACGCACGCACATACACACACCCGCCCCCACCCCCCAGACCCACACACACAGCGTTCTTAGTTCTGCACCCATTCAGCCATGAGGCAATGTGAGTGCCTGCCTTCAAAATGCACATTAACACAAATTCCTGTTTCCTACTGTAAGTTCTCAAAGCGTAGAATGCTAAGACAACACAACAAGCTGCCCTAGCCTCACCACAATTCTCCATCAGTAATCAACCCTCTCACAGACCTGTCTCAAAGTCACACAGGCTGCGTCCCAAATGGCGCCCTATTCCCTTTTTAGTGAACTACTTTTGACCAGAGCCCTATGTGTATGTAGGGAATAGGGTGCTGTTTGGCAAGCATCCTCAGAGCGTCTAAGGAGCAGTCACTAACGCCGCACCTATTATGACAAACCCAGTGAGAGCGCAGAAATGTCCCCCGCGGCCAGCACAGCTCAACACTAATCACAGCCCCACTTAATTGCTTTTGTCAATCCCACTAAAAGGTTCAAAAGGGCTGCATGTCACAAAAGGATATGTCAAAGCCAATTGGCTGTGACAGCCCCTATCCCCTATTCTTATCTATCATCGACTCTGCAGGGGGCTGGGTGGGAGAGGCTGCCGTTTTCTGTTCTCATAGAAACAATACAACGCATACACATATCAACACACAAATATGCATAAAAGCATTCTAGCACTTGAACGGTAGCACTATACAGTAGCAAAGTACTCACACATTATTCACACCCCTTGACTTTTTGTGCTTAACAAGTCGATAATATGTTGCATGGACTCGCTCTGTGTGCAATAATAATGTTTAACATGATGATTTTTGAACCTCATCTCTGTATCCCACACATACAATTATCTGTAAGGTCCCTCAGTCGAGCAGTGAATTTCAAACACAGATTCAACCACAAAGACCAGGGAGGTTTTCCAATTCCTCGCAAAGAAGGGCACCTATTGGTAGATGAGTAAAAAAATATACAAAAATAATAATAATCCTTTTGAGCATGGTGAAGTTATTAATTACAGTTAATACACCCAGTCACTACAAAGATACAGGCGTCCTTCCTAACTCAATTGCCAGAGAGGAAGGAAACCACTCAGGGATTTCACCATGAGGCCAATGGTGACTTTAAAACAGTTACAGAGTTTAATGGTTGTGATAGGAGAAAACTGAGGATGGATCAACAACATTGTAGTTACTCCACAATACTAACCTAAATGACAGAGGGAAAAGAAGGAAGCCTGTACATACTAAAACTATTCCAAAACATGCATCTTGTTTACAAGGCACTCAAGTAATACTGCAAAAAATGTCCTGAATACAAAGTGTTATGTTTGGGGCAAATTCAATACAACACATTACCGAGTACCACTCTCCATATTTTCAAGCATAGTGGTGGCTGCATCATGTTATGGGTATGCTTGTAATCGTTGAGGATTGGTGAGTTTTTCAGGACAAAAAAAAAACAGAATAGAGCTAAGCACAGGCAAAATCCAAGAGGAAAACCTGGTTTCCTCCCAACACTGGGAGATTAATACACCTTTCAGCAGGACAACAACCTAAAACACAAGGCCAAATCTACACTTGAGTTGCTTACCAAGAAGACAGTGAATTTTGAATTCAGGCTGTAACAACAAAATGTGGAATAAGTCAAGGGGTATGAACACTTCCTGAAGGCACTGTATCATCAAGCTATTCTGTGGTGTTGTGTCTAGTAGCATGTGGATGAGGTGAATCTCTATAAGCTTACCTTGGTGCAGATTACTACTCTATGGTGTTGTGTAAGTGTGGATAGGGTAGGGGGGTTTCAGCTTACCTAGGTACAGAGGACGGAGTGCGGTCTCTCACTCCCAGGTTCTTGGCTGAATTCTGAACTCTCGCACCCTGAAAGACATAACAGAATCATCAATTCCAGCAAGCCATTAGGTAGACATAGATATCACAATCACCCCTGATGAGACAAAACCACGACTCGTCAGAGAAGAGCACTTTTTGCCAGTCCTGTCTGGTCCAACAACTGTGGGTTTGTGCCCATAGGCGAAGCTGTTGCCGGTGATGTCTGGTGAGGACCTGCCTTACAACAGGCCTACAAGCCCTCAGTCCAGCCTCTCTCAGCCTATTGCGGACAGTCTGAGCACTGATGGAAGGATTGTGCGTTCCTGGTTTAACACGGGCAGTTGTTGTTGCCATCCTGTACCTGTCACGCAGGTGTGATGTTCAGATGTACCGATTCTGTGCAGGTGTTGTTACACGTGGTCTGCCACTGCGAGGACGATCAGCTGTCTGTCCTGTCTCCCTGTAGCGCTGTCTCACAGTACAGACATTGCAATTTATTGCCCTGGCCACATCTGCAGTCCTCATGCCTCCTTGCAGCATGCCTAAGGCACGTTCACGCAGATGAGCAGGGACCCTGGAAATCTTTCTTTTGGTGTTTTTCAGAGTCATTAGAAAGGCCTCTTCAGTGTCCTAAGTTCCATAACTGTGACCTTAATTGCCAACTGTCTGTAAGCTGTTAGTGTCTTAACAGCCGTTCATCAGGTACATGTTCATTAATTGTTTATGTTTCATTGAACAAGCATGGAAAACAGTGTTAAAACCCTTTACAATTAATATCTGTGAAGTTATTTGGATTTTTACAAATTATCTTTGAAAGACAGGGTCCTGAAAAAGGGACATTTCTTTCTTTGCTGAGTTTATGTACCAATCAGGCCTCAAAGCAGAGATGACCAGTAAAGAAATGATATCCTGTTATAAATATTATATGATCTCCTGCTGTTTTCTCAGATCACACTTTTTTTCAGCATCACTGAACCATTCTGCTCCACAAGACCTTGATCCACAATGCATGAAGACACTCGGAACATAATTCAAATCGTTGCAGAAACCAATGGCTGCGTTCTGAATTCTCAACCCTTCTCCCTTCTTCACTCACTCCCCCGAATGCATTTAACAGCATTGGATTGGTGGAAGCATGGCTGCAGGATATGCCCTCCTTATTTAGTTCTCACACCTGTCAATTCCTTTTAAATCCATGAGGGGGTTATTTGAAGGGTAGAGAATCGAAATTGAGCAAATCATTGAATTCCAACGTAACTTTAGTGACAGCCTTGGGGCACCAGGTGTGGAAACGCACATCTCTCATCCGACCCAGGAGAACAGCTAAAAGTTATGATAAAAGAGATCCAACATCCCCATTCTGTATTTTAGACCCTCATGGCCTTGTTGGATCGACTTGTTTGCGGGGCGTACATCCAGACGAGCCCGAGGCGCTAGGCCACATCATTTATATCTGCCTCCCAAATGGCGCCCTATTCCCTACATAGTGCACTACCTTTGACCAGAGACGTTTGGGAATAGAGTGCCATTTAGGACAAAGACGACATGTCTCCAATGCCTGAGGGACGAGGGATGCGGGCATGACTCAGAGATGAGAATCAATCAGATTTAATCACGGCTGCCGCTGGTTGTTTAATGTGCATTTTCCTCCAGAGAGAGAAAGCAAGAGAGGTCAGAAATAGACTGCATTCCAAATGGCGCCCTATTCCATATTTAGCGCAGTACTGTTGACCAAGGCCCATAGCACACTACATAGGGAATAGGGTGCCATGTGAAACGCAGAGATGGGCCTTTATCTATATACTGTATCTATCTATCAGGGCCTGGGGTGACTAGTCACCGTACAGGCCACCTGGGTGTAAATCCTGGACATTTCCTCTACATTAACAGCATCTATAAATAAGCTGGGTGGTTAAGGGGGTGTCATACAGTACAACTCGGTCCGAGATACCGTTGTGTACTGTCCATTCAGATCTATAGGAGGGGAGGGGGAGGTAGAGGGAGCAGAGTGATGGAAAGGGAGATGGAAGGATGGAGGAGAGAGAGATAGGATCACAGACTGGGTTGGGAGAAAGATGTGTGAGGGGATGGGAGAGGAAAGTGCACCTGGTGGGTGGAGATGCAAAGGAAATTCAGCGAACCTGGAGGACAGTGGAAGTAAATTAAAACACTTCTTTATTGTTAAAACCAACGAGCAGCGGTTTGTAGCCTTGGGTGTGAGGAGATGAAATAGAGAGATAGATGGGGGTTAGATGAGGTAGCTGGGGGTGAGCAGGTGCGATTGAAAGAAAGAGCGAGAGAGAGAGAGATAGTTGTATCAGCACACGGAAGGGTGTATGATCAGCACTAATGTTGTTACTGTAGTGTTCTGTTCTGAGTCTGCAGATACTAGACTACAGGGGGGAAATAAAGCAACTCAGCCACTCTTTGAGTTAAACCCTGTCAGACACCAGAACACCTGCGTTCAGACAGACGCACGCACACAGACACGAGTGCGATCGCATGCACAGTTGCATAGGCAAACACATGCGCAAACACACAGAATGTCACCGAAAGTCAGTCTCTCTTACTCCAGCAGCATCACCAATGTCTAACAAGTCTGTATGTGAGTACACCTTAGTCATTCAGTAAGACAGTCTCCTGTGTGTGTGTGTGTGTGTGTGTGTGTGTGTGTGTGTGTGTGTGTGTGTAGCATCAGTAATTACAGCGATGTCTATCACAGTGATCCATCCACATTGAACCCTCCAGGTAGAGATTCCCCACTGTCAGGAACGGAGCACTGAAACTGGCACTCTTCCATCTGCAACGGCTTTAAGTGTTAGAGGACACAGCAGTTGATACGTTGGTTGAGGACACAATCTCACACTGCAACCACTTGTGGAAGAGTTGTATTGGAGATGGGTTGAATAAACCAATGGGAGAATGATGTTGAGACTGGTTATGTGACGCTGGGACTCTGGGTGACCAGTGGGATGTTGGAACCTCCATAGGGTTTCATCTTCATTCAACTTTATTAGGTTGATTGAGGACACATTCACATAGAGAAAGAATTTAGTTGGAGAGAAGAGGGGTTGGATGAGCAAATGAGAGACTGAGATTGGAGAGATTGGAGATTCTGGTTATGTAAGCATGGGTTCATTTGTGAAATACTTTCCAGTGGTCCCTAGCCTCTGTCTGGAGTCTCCATTAGCTTCACACTTGAGAATAGATTTCAAAACAGTTACTTAAGAGTTACTTAAACATTATTAGGCAATGAAACACATCTGAGAGACTGAAGCATACTTCAGAGAAGAGGTTTGTCTTAGAGAGACTGCTCTTCAACACTATGACCCATTGCCCTTGATGAATAGTGAAAGGATTCAAATTAATAGCTGAAGACTCATTTACACCCATGGGCCAGTCAGTAAAGAGACTTCTTAAACAGTCTGACCTTGCCTTACCCTAACCTGGGAAAGTTTCAAACAGATATGCAATTCAAATTCTTTCCAGATTGAGCGTTGACAAGGGACTCAAGGTACATTATGATGGGTGATTTCTGTTGGAATCATATTCTATGATACAGAAGACTTTGGTTGTTTCCCAAATGGCACCCTATTTCCTATATCGTGCACTACTATTGATCAGAGCTCTAGTCAAAAGTAGTGCACTAAATAGGGAATAAGGTACCATTTGGGAAGGAATCTTAGTGAATGACATACAGCATTCATATTCATCTTATTCATCATATTCATGACGTGGTATCTGTCTGGTCTAAAAAGGAGAAAACCAAGGACTCCAGGGCTTTGTCCCAAATGGCACCTGATTTCCTATGTAGTGCACTGCTTTGACCAGGGACCATAGAGCTCTGGTCAATAGTAGTGCACTATGTAGGGAATATGGTTCCATTTGGGATGCAAAAAGGACTCTTTGGCTGTTTTTGCAAACTGTTCTATTACACTAACTGGCTGCAGCAAGTAGCCTAGTGGTTAGAGCTAACTGGCTGCAGCAGGTAGCCTAGCGGTTAGAGCTAACTGGCTGCAGCAGGTAGCCTAGCGGTTAGAGCTAACTGGCTGCAGCAGGTAGCCTAGCGGTTAGAGCTAACTGGCTGCAGCAGGTAGCCTAGCAGTTAGAGCTAACTGGCTGCAGCAGGTAGCCTAGCGGTTAGAGCATATCTGGCTGCAGCAGGAAGTTAGCGGTTAGCATATCTGGCTGCAGCAGGTAGCTTAGCGGTTAGAGCTAACTGGCTGCAGCAGGTAGCCTAGCGGTTAGAGCTAACTGGCTGCAGCAGGTAGCCTAGCGGTTAGAGCTAACTGGCTGCAGCAGGTAGCCTAGCGGTTAGAGCATATCTGGCTGCAGCAGGTAGCTTAGCGGTTAGAGCTAACTGGCTGCAGCAGGTAGCTTAGCGATTAGAGCTAACTGGCTGCAGCAGATAGCCTAGCGGTTAGAGCTAACTGGCTGCAGCAGATAGCCTAGCTGTTAGAGCTAACTGGCTGCTACAGGTAGCCTAGTGCTTAGAGATAACTGGCTGCAGCAGGTAGCCTAGCAGTTAGAGCTAACTGGCTGCAGCAGGTAGCCTAGCGGCTAGAGCTAACTGGCTGCAGCAGGTAGCCTAGCAGTTAGAGCTAACTGGCTGCAGCAGGTAGCCTAGCAGTTAAAGCTAACTGGCTGCAGCAGGTAGCCTAGCAGTTAAAGCTAACTGGCTGCAGCAGGTAGCCTAGCAGTTAGAGCTAACTGGCTGCAGCAGGTAGCCTAGCAGTTAAAGCTAACTGGATGCAGCAGGTAGCCTAGCTGTTAGAGTGTTGGGTCAGTAACCAAAAGGTCACTGGTTCAAATACCTGAGCCAGGCAAGACACCTAATCCTAATTTGCTCCAGGAGCGCCATATTACTATGGCTGACCCTGTAAAACAACACATTTCACTGCACCTATCTGGTGAATAAAAAATTTAAAAAACATCTTTCTCACTTAGTTTGGACTGAACTGTCTGGGGTCATACCGTATATGCACTTTGTGACATCTGCTGACGTAAAACAATATTTATAAATTAATTTGATTTGATTCATAAATGGAGTTAGACATTTAGAAATGTCCCGGGAATATTTGGTGGTTTTAAATGAGAAGAAATGTAATACCACTTTAATTAATGACCTGTGAATGACCTCGAGACATAGTCAACAATGTTTTAAAATGTTAAAAGTTGACAAAATAAAAATGCACTGTAAAGAACCAACTAACAAGATAAATCCTTATATCCATACAGCATTAATCTCCATTTTGAAAATACAATACACAGCATGAAATATGGTCTCCTAGCACTGTGCCATTACCTTGCAAAACAGAACTAATGACAAAAGGCTCTTTCACTGTGTCTCTGTAAAGAATCCATTCAAACACGTAGAGTCCCAAATGATCCCCTATTCCTTAATTATAGTGCACTACTTTTGACCAGGGCCCATAGGGTGCCATTTGGGATGCACCTTAACACACTTCAGCCTACTCAAATTAACATCATTACGTACTTCAATCCCTGTGTGCATAGAAACCCTCGGAGAATGTGTCCCAAATGGCACCCTATTCCCTACATAGTGCACAACTTTTGACCACATAGGGCTCATAGGTGCACTAAGTAGTAACTATGTAGGGAATAGGGTGTCATTTTGGATGAACGCCTAGCCTTTTTGAATAAGTATCAACCATCTACTCCAGCTGAAGGTCAAACAGCTAATAGTATAGTGCTCCTGTTGGTCAACTGCCCACTTCTTCTCTGTGAGACCGAAGACGAGCCAAAGTAGCCTCTCTCTACCCTAGGTTTCCATTATCAGGCTGCGTCCCTAATGGCACCCTATACCCTATATAGGGTACTACTTTTGACCAGAGCCCTGTGGGTGTGTGTGTGTGCTGGTCCAAAGTAGTGCAGTTCATAGGGTATAGGGTGCCATTAGGGATGCGATCTATGCATTACCCTGTGGGTGACTGGCTGGCCACTCACAGTCTTACTAATGAGGTGAGGAGATACAGGCCAAGGCAGAACAGGCTCTGAATGACACTACGACTTTACCTGGGAAAATAAATAAGGAGTGTGTGGAGGGAAAGCAAGAGAGTATGGAGGGATAGTAATAGTTTCACCGTTTCCCTGAGCCCTCGGGTAGACGGTTGGACTTAACTAAGTAGCCATGCACGAGCACGAGTAGACATACACACACACTCATGCCTGCACACACACACCCCTATACTGTATGCTGGCAAGCAGAGGGGAGTCAATTCTGGCAACAATATAATCAGATAGCGAGAGAAATGGATAGGAGGGGGAGAAAGGAGAGAGAAGGGAGGAGTAGCTTTTAGAAAAAGCCTTACAGAGGTAAAAATGACAACTAGCTCAAACGCAGCGGTAAACCGGCTGGTTTACAGAGACCGAGCTCTCGCTTTTGTTAAAGTCCAGGAAGGGAACCAACACCACACATTGTGAGTCCCAAATGGCACCCTATTCCCAAATGGCACCCTATGCCTTATGGCCCTACTATATAGGGAACAGGGTGCCATTTGGGACACAGACAAACATTATTTCTGTAAAGGTAAACAATGCTAAACTATTCAGGCCATTTGGAAATAAAATAGAGATAGCATAACAAGCTTTGCCTGGTGATTAAAATAAAATTATTGGCATAATCTCAGTTGGCGATGACTCTTCAAAGACAAATAGAATTAGCGACTACATGAGTGTATCTTTTGGATATTAACTCCAAAATGGGACCCTATTCCCTATTTAGTGCACTACTTTTGACCAGGGCCCATAGGGGGAATATAGGGAATTGGGTGCCATTTGGGACTCAGGCCACATATTTTGCAACCGAGCGTGTCTTTTGAAAAATATATTTTATACACGAGGAGTATAGTGGATCTAGCCACGAGACCTAGCAATTACAGCACAACTAAATAGATGGTCTGTGTCCCAAATGGCACCCTATTCCTTGTTTAGTGCACTACCGTTGACCAGAGCACTATGGGCCCTGGTCAAAAGGAGAGCACTATACAGGGGAAACTTGCTCCATTTGTAACATAGACCTATCCACTACAGAAGAACTAAAGAGATGTATTCTGCTTTTTCTCCCAAAAATGTAAATATCCACCACACGAGTTACGACGTCTCCTTTGGAGGAGATCAAAACTGTTGAATTATTAACCACATATTCTCATTGCCGGAAGCAAACCTTTCTTCAAAACACACACACATCCATTCCTCAGCAAGGTTGGAATAATACATCTATCTGCTGTTGTGAAGTAGCGTTATGTAACAAGGCCTGGAGAATGTCAAGGGGAACAACAGCGGGGTTTGAGAGGAGGGGAGTGGTGAACATGTATTCACCTAACCTTTATACAGCCAGGTCCTGTGTGTCATTGAGAACAATAGCAGCCCGTTCTTTAGGTTTGAAAGGTTACAAGCTTAGACTGTGCTTTTAGTGGTCATTCTCTGAGAAAGAAGGGACACGGTATAAAAACAACCGTTACAGTGCTTTGCATGGTACAAGAAGAGGCTGTGCTTTTATGCAAGTCTCCAAGAAAGAATGGTTCACAGTATGGCTGAGGTGTGTTTAAAAAACCCTAGAAAGAGACTGTGTGTGTGTGTGTGTGTGTGTGTGTGTGTGTGTGTGTACGCTCATATATGAATATATAGTAGTAGCTTAGTCTGCTGTTGTGAAGTAGCGTTAGGAAAAGGGATGTGTAGAATGTCAAGGGGAACAGAGGGGTTTGAGATGAGGGGAGTGGGTACTAGAGGAGTGATATATTCATCTAAACTTTCTTCAGCCAGGTAGTGTATCTCATTGAAAACAACACATTTCCTTTTTGCAATAACAACCAGGTTATTGAGGTGTAAAAGTAGGTGAGCGAGTGAGGTGAGGTGAGGTGAGTGAGTGAGTGTGGACATGTTTAACTATACTTGTGGGGACTAGAAGTCCTCACAAGAATAGTAAACAAACAAACATTTGACCAAATGGGGAGATCTTGTTAGTCCACACCAAAACAAATGCTATTTCCACAGGGTTTAGGGTTAAGGTTAGTATTAGGTTTAGGAGATAGGGTAGTATCACGGTTAGGAGCTAGGTTTAGGGTTAGATTTAGTGGTTAAGGTTAGGGGAAGGGTTAGAGTTAGGTTTAGGGGTTAGGGAAAATAGGATTTTGAATTGGACTGAATTTTGCACCCCCACAAGGTTAGTTGTAGAAGACTGTGTGTGTGTGTGTGTGTGTGCGGTGCCGTTAGCTCCATACCTGTTTCCTCATGACGTCAGTAGCCTGCATGATGCATCGTGGGGGAAGGCCGTGGCTACGAGCCAATAGGATTGCCTGTTCCAGGGTCACACTCAGGGTACAGCTGTAGAAGGTACAGAGGTCAGAGGTAAGTGCTTTGGACAGAACAAGAGGACAAGTACATTAGAGTGTCTTGTTTGTGAAACAGACGCCTCACAAGTCCTCAACTGGCAGCTTCAGTAATAGTACCCGCAAAACACCAGTCTCAACATCAAGAGTGAAGATGCGACTCCGTGATGCTGGCCTTCTAGGTAGAGTTCCTCTGTCTGGTGTCTGTGTTCTTTTGTCTATCTTAATCTTTTCTTTTTCTTTGCAACTCTGCCTAGAAGGTCAGCATCCCGGAGTCGCCTCTTCACTGTTGACGTTAAGACTGGTGTTTTGCGGGAACTATTTCCTGAAGCTCCCAGTTGAGGACTTGTGAGGCATCTGTTTCTCAAACTAGACACTCTAATGTACTTGTCCTCTCACTCCCACTCCTCTTTCTATTCTGGTTAGTGCCAGTTTGCGCTGTTCTGTGAAGGGAGTAGTACACAGCGTTGTATGAGATGTTCAGTTTCTTGGCATTTTCTCGCATGAAATAGCCTTAATTTCTCAGAACAAGAATAGACTGACGAGTTTCAGAAGAAAGTTCTTTGTTTCTGGCCATTTTGAGCCTGTAATCGAACCCACAAATGCTGATGCTCCAGATACTCAACTAGTCTAAAGAAGGCCAGTTTTATTGCTTCTTTAATCAGAACAACAGTTTTAGGCTGTGCTAACATAATTGCAAAAGTGTTTCTAATGATCAATTAGCCTTTTAAAAAGATAAACTTAGCTAACACAACGTGCCATTGGAACACAGGAGTAATGGTTGCTGATAATGGGCCTCTGTACGCCTATATAGATATTCCATAAACATTCAGCCCTTTCCAGCTACAATAGTCACTTACAACATTAACAATGTCTACACTGTATTTCTGATCAATTTGATGTTATTTTAATGGACAAAAAATATGCTTTTCTTTCAAAAACAAGGACATTTCTAAGTGACCCAACATTTTTGAACGGTAGTGTATATTTGATCAATTTTAGAATAAGGCTGTAAAGTAACAAAATGTGGAAAAAGTTCAAGGGCCTGAATACTTTCCCGAATGCACTGTACATAATTCTCAAACATCCTCCCATCCCACAGCATGTCTTCCATTGGTGGATAACGAACACTGACTTACCATCATTGACAACAAAGCTGTAAAGTTGTTTCCTTACTGGGACAAAATCCCCCTCTTAATTGCCAGTACAATCTAATTATACGAATCTTGCTTTGCTCTTCTTGACACTCATTATCATCATATTTCTCTGCCTTTGCCTCAGCCTATCAACTAACTATAGTTAAAGCCATTACTGACAACACTGCTATAGAGTCGTTTTCCCCTACCAGTACAAAATAGTGATTAATCTGTTATTGTAGCTGTGTCATCATCGTACTTGTCTGCCTTAGCATATAGGTCTGCTGATGTATGCATCTAACAGTCATTATAATGTCACTCACAGCTCACTAACAACTAGGATAATAATGAATCCTGTCTTTTGATTTAAAATAACACACACACAGAGAGAGAGAGAGAGAGAGAGAGAGAGAGAAAGAGAGAGAGCGAGAGAGAGAGAGAGAGAGAGAGAGAGAGAGAGAGAGAGAGAGAGAGAGAGAGAGACCTGTTCAGATTGAAGCTTTCGCACACCTTCATTGAGAGAATTGATACATTCCATCCCTGTGAGGCAGCTAGCTGA
Organism: Oncorhynchus nerka; assembly: GCF_034236695.1. NCBI lineage: Eukaryota > Metazoa > Chordata > Actinopteri > Salmoniformes > Salmonidae > Oncorhynchus > Oncorhynchus nerka. The sequence continues at coordinate 28,177,688 of NC_088401.1, read as the reverse complement.
CTCCAAGCACACAGTAGGGTGTCCCAAATGACAACCCTTTGGCTGTATTGTGTACTGCCTTTGACCAGAGCCCTATGGGCCCTGATCAAAACAAGCAAACTATATAGGGGATATGGTGCCATTTGAGACAAAAAACCTAGTGTCCTCAGACACACACTCTCACTGAAGATGAGGTGTGATGTGTGTGAAGTGTATTCTGGGTTACGGATTGATTCACAAGTTACAGGAAGTAACCCTTTCAAAACACACACCACCCTAGTGTACAGTATACATTCAGCGGCAGATGTCAAGGCAGCTAGGGAACCCCTCGTCCGACAACAAGCAACACAGCCCCATCGATCCACAACCCTTTTACAGACAATGTAACTGTCTAAACTCTCTCATACCGCCAGCTTGCAGTCCTGTAAGAGTACATTGGTGAAAACGGTAGATAATTGGAGTTTGATGTTTCTCAACATGTCACTAGTTGTTGTCAACGTTACAGTGGGTAAGCTGTCAAAGACGTGATGACAAACTGTCAACCAACCTTCTCTCTCGTGTTCAATTCTTCTTAATTCAATACAATATTAATCACCATAGTTTCCTGGGACATGAGTTGGACCAACTAGGGTGTCTACACCATCAGGCGGAGTCGAAAGTCCTGTTGAGCTTCATTTCCACTACCTGCTTTGGACTGGTGTCAGCTTTCTAGAACATGGCTGAGTAGGTGTGCTGCTGTCAAAGACATGAGGATAAACTATCCTCCCACCTTGTCTCATGTTTGTGTGCTACATTTACCCACCAGCCAGAACGAACACTTCACTTTGACCACGTTTACAGCAGTTGACTATAGAACAACGAGGTGAGGGACTCAGCCAGCGGTCATACCATGACTCCCTACCAACCACCTAAAGCTTGTCTAATTACCCGGGGCCACAACCCATAAGGAATTGTTCAGCCACCATTTTGGTCTTGCCACGACCAGGCTCATGAGGCTGAGGTGTGTCTGTGTGTGTGTGTGTGTGAGCGCGTGCGTGTGATGCCGGCAGAGTCTCTGTTCATTTGGGCTGGTGTCACTGCAACAGCTGATTTATACCCATCTGTTTTATGCCGTTGCTTTCAACCCACGGCCAATTTACAAGCTCCATTCGCCTCGCCCTGGGCCCATACAGATAAACCAGGGAAGAGAGAGGGAATGAAAATGGTACCAAGAGACACGAAAATAGAAAGGGAGGGAAATAGACACAGAGAGAGAGAGAGAGAGAGCGAGAGAGAAGGAAAAGGAGATGTCCTTTGCCATCTCAGCTTTGATGTATGACATGCAATGATGAAAGTGAATGTAGCAGTGTGTGAGATGTTTACGGTTGCATTTTATAGGAGACATTACCTATTTGCAGAAATTCTGCCTTTTACACCCGGTAAAGGTTACATGACGGATAAGCAACAACAATGAACAGTGGTCATTGGTCGTCTCTGAAACATCTTTGAGCGGCCGTCAGTCGATGATAATCCTACTGTAAAGAGACGACTGAAAAGCTACTAAATGTGACTAACTTCCTGGCTCCAGCAGTCGCTCAGATAAATAGTAGTGATTCCATTCAAAGCATCTGGGAATGAGAATCTGCCTGTCCCCCTCTTTTTGTTCTTCCCCCTCTTCTCAATCAGTCCGTCGTCATTTTAAAGATACTTTTCTTAGTCTTTCTGGAACAGTGTGAGCCCTCACCTCCTGCTCCCCTCATCTAAAGGGTTTTGTGGGGTGACTTGAGAGACAGAAGAGAGAGAGCGAGAAAAAGAGGGAGATAGAAAGAAAGAGAGAAACAGAGAAGCAGAGGCAGCAGATTGTAGAGAGAGAAACAGAGGAGCGGAGGCAGCACATTGTAGAGAGAGAAACAGAGGAGCGGAGGCAGCACATTGTAGAGAGAGAAACAGAGGAGCGAAGGCAGCACATTGTAGAGAGAGAAACAGAGGAGCGGAGGCAGCACATTGTAGAGAGAGAAACAGAGGAGCGGAGGCAGCACATTGTAGAGAGAGAAACAGAGGAGCGGAAGCAGCACATTGTAGAGAGAGAAACAGAGAAGCAGAGGCAGCAGATTGTAGAGAGAGAAACAGAGAAGCAGAGGCAGCACATTGTAGAGAGAGAGAAACAGAGGAGCGGAGGCAGCACATTGTAGAGAGAGAAACAGAGGAGCGGAGGCAGCACATTGTAGAGAAACAGAGAAACAGAAGAGCGGAGGCAGCACATTGTAGAGAGAGAAAGAGAGGAGCAGAGGCAGCACATTGTAGAGAAACAGAGAAACAGAAGAGCGGAGGCAGCACATTGTAGAGAGAGAAACAGAGGAGCGGAGGCAGCACATTGTAGAGAAACAGAGAAACAGAGGAGCGGAGGCAGCACATTGTAGAGAGAGAAACAGAGAAGCAGAGGCAGCACATTGTAGAGAGAGAAACAGAGGAGCGGAGGCAGCACATTGTAGAGAGAGAAACAGAGGAGCGGAGGCAGCACATTGTAGAGAAACAGAGAAACAGAAGAGCGGAGGCAGCAAATTGTAGAGAGAGAAACAGAGGAGCGGAGGCAGCACATTGTAGAGAAACAGAGAAACAGAGGAGCGGAGGCAGCACATTGTAGAGAAACAGATAAACAGAGAAGCAGAGGCAGCACATTGTAGAGAAACAGATAAACAGAGAAACAGAGGCAGCACATTGTAGAGAAACAGATAAACAGAGAAGCAGAGGCAGCACATTGTAGAGAGAGAAAGAGAGGAGCGGAGGCAGCACATTGTAGAGAAACAGAGAAACAGAGAAGCAGAGGCAGCACATTGTAGAGAAAGAGAGAAACAGAGGAGCGGAGGCAGCACATTGTAGAGAAACAGAGAAACAGAGGAGCGGAGGCAGCACATTGTAGAGAAACAGAGAAACAGAGGAGCGGAGGCAGCACATTGTAGAGAAACAGAGGAGCGGAGGCAGCACATTGTAGAGAAACAGAGGAGCGGAGGCAGCACATTGTAGAGAAACAGAGGAGCGGAGGAAGCACATTGTAGAGAAACAGAGGAGCGGAGGCAGCACATTGTAGAGAAACAGAGGAGCGGGGGCAGCACATTGTAGAGAAACAGAGGAGCGGAGGCAGCACATTGGAGAGAAACAGAGGAGCGGAGGCAGCACATTGTAGAGAAACAGAGAAGCAGAGGCAGCACATTGTAGAGAGAGAAACAGAGGAGCGGAGGCAGCACATTGTAGAGAAACAGAGAAACAGAGAAGCAGAGGCAGCACATTGTAGAGAAACAGAGAAACAGAGGAGCAGAGGCAGCACATTGTAGAGAAAGAGAGCAACAGAGGAGCGGAGGCAGCACATTGTAGAGAAACAGAGAAACAGAGGAGCGGAGGCAGCACATTGTAGAGAAACAGAGAAACAGAGGAGCGGAGGCAGCACATTGTAGAGAAACAGAGAAACAGAGGAGCGGAGGCAGCACATTGTAGAGCAACAGAGGAGCGGAGGCAGCACATTGTAGAGAAAGAGAGCAACAGAGGAGCGGAGGCAGCACATTGTAGAGAAAGAGAGCAACAGAGGAGCGGAGGCAGCACATTGTAGAGAAACAGAGGAGCGGAGGCAGCACATTGTAGAGAAACAGAGGAGCGGAGGCAGCACATTGTAGAGAAACAGAGGAGCGGAGACAGCAGATTGTAGAGAAACAGAGGAGCGGAGGCAGCACATTGTAGAGAAACAGAGGAGCGGAGGCAGCACATTGTAGAGAAACAGAGGAGCGGAGGCAGCACATTGTAGAGAAACAGAGGAGCGGAGGCAGCACATTGTAGAGAAACAGAGGAGCAGAGGCAGCACATTGTAGAGAAACAGATGAGCGGAGGCAGCACATTGTAGAGAAACAGAGGAGCGGAGGCAGCACATTGTAGAGAAACAGATGAGCGGAGGCAGCACATTGTAGAGAAACAGAGGAGCGGAGGCAGCACATTGTAGAGAAACAGAGGACAGAGGAGCGGAGGCAGCACATTGTAGAGAAACAGAGGAGCGGAGGCAGCACATTGTAGAGAAACAGAGGAGCGGAGGCAGCACATTGTAGAGAAACAGAGGAGCGGAGGCAGCACATTGTAGAGAAACAGAGGAGCGGAGGCAGCACATTGTAGAGAAACAGAGGAGCGGAGGCAGCACATTGTAGAGAAACAGAGGAGCGGAGGCAGCACATTGTAGAGAAACAGAGGAGCGGAGGCAGCACATTGTAGAGAAACAGAGGAGCGGAGGCAGCACATTGTAGAGAAACAGAGGAGCGGAGGCAGCACATTGTAGAGAAACAGAGGAGCGGAGGCAGCACATTGTAGAGAAACAGAGGAGCGGAGGCAGCACATTGTAGAGAAACAGAGGAGCGGAGGCAGCACATTGTAGAGAAACAGAGGAGCGGAGGCAGCACATTGTAGAGAAACAGAGGAGCGGAGGCAGCACATTGTAGAGAAACAGAGGAGCGGAGGCAGCACATTGTAGAGAAACAGAGGAGCGGAGGCAGCACATTGTAGAGAAACAGAGGAGCGGAGGCAGCACATTGTAGAGAAACAGAGGAGCGGAGGCAGCACATTGTAAACTGCTGAGACCCTGAATATCACACTGCTGCTGCTTTCACTGTTATTAAACCTCACTGCTACCTCGCCCATCAGGCCAACTAATCACTTCAATAGAGCAACCTGTGTGTGTGTGTGTGTGTGTGTGTGTGTGTGTGTGTGTGTGTGTGTGTGTGTGTGTGTGCTGCCTGCCTGCCTCTCTCTCTCTCTCTGATAGTGCAGTTTCCATTACATTACTAATCTATTGGCCTGGCTTCATAGTGTTTCATAAATACCATCCTGCTATTTCCTTATTTCTACCCTTCTGGAATCCATTAAGATTTCACACAGTCAGATTCCCAAATGGCACCTTATTCCCTATTTAGAGCACTACTTTTGACTAGAGCCCCACATAAATCGTACACTATAATGGGAATAGGGTGCCATTTGGGATTACTGCGTTCGTCAGATTTGGAATTGTTCCGGGGGAAAAAGCACGTTATTAAGCTGTATCCTGTACTGCGTCAGAGTTTGATGAATATTTGATTATGGAAGAATTGTTCCATAAACAGTGTTTTGATTAATATGAAGTTAGAGCAGAGTGGTTCTGTACATAGAAAAACACAGGCTGTGGAAGAAAAACATGGTACCGGGAACCAGGAACCCGTTCTATAGAACCCTCTAGATGGAATAGCATTTAGGGTGGGAAAACAGGCCGACAAATAACCCTAGAATTGACCTGCCTTGTCACGCTACACTTAGCCTGCCTGTATGGGTGACTTGTGGCCAGTTAGTGGTGCTCAAACACACACATCCTCGCACGCATACACACACGCACACACACACACACACACACGGCTGTGAGTTAATAAAGGAGCAGCAGTCACTAGTCTGACGGGGGCTTTCTATTAGAGCTCAGCCAGCCGGGCAGCTCACTCCACAACACTTTATCACACTGTCATTCACACCACCACACGCAAGAGTGTGTGTGTGTGTGTGTGTGTGTGTGTGTGGAATAGAGACTGACAGAGAGAGAGAGAGAGATAAAAATATGAAAGAGAGAATGAAGCAGCAGCAGGGATCAGGGGTGACAAACGATCAGGATATTTCTGTCCCCACAGGATGATGAATCGAGACAAGATCTGGCAGGTGAAAGATGGAACCTTATATAGGTAGCATCCCAAATTACACCCTAATCCTTATAAAGTGCACTACTTTTGACCAGGGCCCATAGGGTTCTGGTCAGAAGCAGTGCATGATATAGGGCTGCCATTCGGAACGCAGACATGGAATGTAATAAGAATGGAAGTAATTGACCTGTCGTTGACTTCCCGTCTAAAAAGTGCTATATTCACTTAAAAAGGCACTAACCATCTCTTTAAGGAACAATGAAAGCCATTACTAAGAGTATCGGCTTCATAACTAATGCAGAGGAAGGTATGTTAATAGTAAGTTCTACACTGTGTTCCAAATGGCAGCCTGTTGTCTGTATAAGGCTCTGGTCAAAAGTAGTGCACTATATAGAAAATGGGGTGCCATTTGGGATTCAGTCCTATTAATGAGTACATTCAATGTGGTAATGGAGATGCTATAGAAATGTAGGGAGGATATAGAATGCTGGATGGAGACAAATAGAGAACATTGTGTGTGTGTGTGTGTGTGTGTGTGCGTGTGTGTGTGTGTGTGTGTGTGTGTGTGTGTGCGTGTGTGGAAAGCCAAGCCTGCTAAGTAACTGTCAGAGATTGACAGTATGTGGAGATACAGAGAGGAAGAAAGAAGAGAGGGAGGGAGAGAAAAAGGGGACAATGTGAGAAGGGACAAGTCACTCTCTCTCTCAATGGAAAGTGTTACCACATACATTGCCAAAGCAAACATATAGACAGATTTTATTTTTTTTAATGATGAAGCAGATAGATACCTGGTTGGTCATTCCACTGGCTGTCCCTACGGGGTGTCAGGAAGCGACATATTTTGCAGCTAATATGCCACAGTTTTTTCGATATTGGATTTTCTCCTTTTCTGTTTTAGTTTCAAAATCTTTGTATTCGTTTTTTAAATTTGGGGGAAGAAAATAGCCCGTAAGTCTTTATAGTTCTGGCAATGTAGGAGAAAATGCAGCTGTCTCTCGACCTCTCTCTGGGCCAGTTTCTATGGACATGTTGTGCTCACGGAGTACATAGTCCGTGTTTTTCTCCATTTTCTACCAGTCATAGTGGTCAGATATTTGGCTCTAAGCAGACTAGCATTGAAGTTAACTTTGTCTTTCCAATACGTGATAGATTATTTTCTTTGCTTTGTGATAATTTGGTTGGACCAGTGGTGTCCTGAGGCTTTGTTGCCTTGGTAGTGGTTAGCGAACTTAGCCTCAGGACCAGCTGGCTGAGGGGACTCTTCTCTATGGTCACATCTGGGCATTTAAGGGTTTTGTAGGAGTGGGAGTAGGGCTGTGGCGGTCATGAAATTGTCAGCCGGTTATTGTCATGCATAAGACTGCCGGTCTCACGGTAATTTACCGGTAATTAACATAAACACGTTTAGCATTTCCAGACCTCCAAGCATACAAGCTACATACAAGAAGAATATGATTGGACTTAGGTGAATAACATAGAAAGGATCATTTTCCCATTCCGGAGCAAATGCACATTATGAAGTGGCTATGTTGAGTGTAAAAGTGATCATTTGAAACAGGTCCTATACAATAGATTTAGAGTTATTTGGCAACTTTAGTAGTGGATGATACAAAGCATGTCGGCCTTAGAAATCAAAACATATATGGGCTGCATGATGCGACTATGATGCGACTATGATGCGGCTATGATGCGGCTATGATGCGGCTATGGTGCGGCTATGATGCGACTATGATGCGGCTATGATGCGGCTATGGTGCAGCTATGGTGCGGCTATGATGCGACTATGATGCGACTATGATGCGACTATGATGCGGCTATGATGCGACTATGATGCGGCTATGATGCGGCTATGATGCGGCTATGATGCGGCTATGATGCGACTATGATGCGGCTATGATGCGACTATGATGCGACTATAATGCGACTATGATGCGGCTATTGAAGCTTGGCTCTGTTCCTTGCCTCTGGCTGCACAGCTGTTCTCTCATCAAGTGATCATATTTTTACCCATTAGACTGTTCTCAATTGAATCTGCTCTTTACTAATATGTCAAATTAGTTTAGATTTCAGAACGGCCCGTTATCAAATGGGGTATAATAATGAAAAAACTAAAACAACAACTGCATTGTTGGTTAAGGACTTGTAACCTATGTACTTGTAACCTATGTCAAATCAAATTGTATTTGGAATACAACAGGTGAATAAAGGAAAATGAGAGTATCCAATTGGTAGTTACAGTCTTGTCTCGTCGCTGCAACTCCCGTATGGACTCGGGAGAGGCAAACATCGAGAGCCATGCGTCCTCCGAAACACGACCCCGCCAAGCCGCACCGCTTCTTGACACACTGCTCGCTTAACCCAGAAGCCAGCCACACCAACGTGTCGGAGGAAACACTGTACACCTGGCTGACCGTGTCAGCGTGCATTGCTACTGGCCACCACAAGGAGTCGCTACAGCGCGATGGGACAAGGACATCCCAGCATCGTCCCATAACCCGGACGATGCTGGGCCAATTGTGCGGCTGCGACAGAGCCTGTACTCGAACCAGGATCTCTAGTGGCACAGCTAGCACTGCGATGCAGTGCCTTAGACCACTGCCGTGTGTGTGTGTGTGGTTCCCAATCAGAGGCAGCTGTCTATCGTTGTCTCTGGTTGGGGATCACATATAAGTTCTCATTTTCCTTTTGGGTTTTGTGGGACCGTTTTCTGTTTAGTGTCTGTGCCTGACAGAACTGTGCGCTTTCGTTTTTCACGTTTGTTATTTTGTTTGAGTGTTTTTTGAATATTAAAATCATGAACACTTTCCACGCTGCGTCTTGGTCTACTCATTCTACCACCAACGAGAGCCGTAACACTTGTCCAATTGGTGGTTACAACCCTCCCCTAACCCGGACGACGCTGGGCCAATTGTGCGGCTGCGACAGAGCCTGTACTCGAACCAGGATCTCTAGTGGCACAGCTAGCACTGCGATACAGTGCCTTAGACCACTGCACCACTCAGGACGCCCCTCAAAACTGCAGTTTTAAGAAAAATAAGTGTTAAGTAAAAAATAGACAAGTAAAAAATATGAATAAAAATAACAAATAATTAAGAGCAGCAGTAAAATAATAGTAGTGAGGTTATATACAGGGGGTACCGGTACAGAGTCAATGTGCGGGGGGCACCGGTTAGTCGAGGTAATTGGGGTAATATGTACATGTAGGTAGAGTGAAAGTGACTATGCATAGATAATAACAGAGAATAGCAGCAGTGTAAAAGAGAGGGTGGGGGGGTGACAATGCAAATAGTCTGGGTAGCCATTTGATTAGCTATTCAGGAGTCTTATGGCTTGGGAGTAAAAGCTGCTAAGAAGCCATTTTACCCAGACTTGGCGTTCCGGTACCACCTGTCGTGCGTGCGGTAGCAGAGAAAACTCTATGACAAGGGTGGCTGGAGTCTTTGATAATTTTTAGGGCCTTCCTCTGACACCACCTGGTATAGAGGTCCTGAATGGCAGGAAGCTTGGCCCCAGTGATGTACTGGGCCCTATACACTACCCTCTGCAGTGTGTACGGTAATTTCGCTGCGCCTAAGGTGACATTCCACCCAAACACTGTATCCCAGGGGCTTTTTTCTCCAACCCTATTTCTGCAGCTATCCAGTGCTTAATTTGGGAAACCAACTGAAATCTGTTCGGGAACATCGATAGTAACATGTTTTCACAACATATTTCATTAAACTGTTGACAGCCCCCCCCATATGCGCGCCGTAGAAAGGAACGGAAGAGAGAGGAGGAGATGGAAACTCATGGTGGTGAGACATTCTGCAGCTAAAAGTAACGTGTCAGTCTATGAATTATGAAAATAAAAAAGCCTTAGCACTAGGCTATTCAAAATCTAAAACAAATTCACTATAATTGTAGGCTAAATTGGAAATTTGATTAATGTAGGCTAGACCAATTACGTACCAAAGATATTTTACATCAGTATTTTTGCTTGTATTTCTGCCATGTGTAAATACACGGTTGGCTATGTATTGTATAGCGGCACAATCGTCATTATAATTCAGGGTATGCATATGCACGGGGGTATGGGTGTTTTGAATGAATCATCACCTTAGAAAGCGCAGTCCATTTCGTTGTGTTTGGCTTTGAAACAACATCCACAAGGACCATGTTTCCCCCACTCAGCTTCAACCTGCTGTTGAACTTCTTTCCCCAAATTGATCATCAGAGTGCATAAGAGGAGTTTACCGTGAGTCAACGGTCATGTGGAATTCCACTGCGATCATGACTCATAACTGCTGGTGATGCAGTAATACGGTCATCACAACAGTCCGAAGTGGGGGGAGGGGGGGGGGTCACTTGTTTCTAAATTATTCTAACATTTGGTGGCTCTTCTTTAGATATTAATCAGAAGAGGGAATTGGCCTAATTCTGCTCTGCATGCAATGTTTGTATATTTTTCTCTGTAGCCTGAGGATGCTCGTACAGAGTTCCACATGCTGGGTTTCCATTGGGGGTTTGTCCCATTTGTCAAAGTCTTGCTTTGTAAGCACAGCGCACACTTTACTGCCATAAAGTGCAATTGGTTTTATTATTCATTTGAATATTTTCGGCCAGATCCCCTCTCTTCCGCTCTCTCTCTCTCTCTGTCACTCACCGGTGCACGCCGCTGTTGCACATGACGATGTGTGTGGCTCCGAGGCGAGAGCAGAGTTCTGATGCCACGGTAAGCAGGCCGACTCCTGACGCCCCACAGGCTGTATACTGACAGGCTGCCGTGCGACGGGAGGAGATGAAACTCTCCATCAGCCGGTACAACTCCTCCAGAGCATTCAGAGGACGCATCAACTGGGAGGAGAGAAGAAGGAGAGGTAGGAGAAAGGGAGGGAGGGTTAATACTGTATGACTACTGTATCAGACCCTGCGATAGACTAGCGTCCTGTCCAGGGGGTATACTTGTACATCAAGCTGTCTTGCTCTGCAGAAACAGGACCATTGTGCCATGGATCATTCTGGCTCGGACAAGGCTACTTGCTATGACTGCATAACGTGAGTATCAGACCATGACTCCACTGAAACAAACCTATGAAGCTGGCGTTTCCTGATCCTCTTACCTTGTCTATGAGGGCAGCTTTAGGTGTGGAGCTGGGGGGAAGGTTGGACTTATCCAGGTAGAAAGCCCTGTAGAGAGGAACACAGGAAGGTTAGACAATGCTGCTCCCTAGCATGACAATGGTTTTTAGCTAATGATAAACAATGTTTAATGGACTATTCAGGAGGTTAGGGTAAGCCCTCCACACTATGGCACCCATAGTTCTGCAACACAGTAGCCCTACGTGTTATGCCATATCCTTTGCACAAATGTATTTAAACTTTATTTGACCAATAGGTCAGACTCAGTAGCAGCAGATCAGACCAGCCCAGGCCCTGCTCTGCAAAGCAGGGTAAATAGGGCAGCAGTCCATCAAGTGTTTGTTTTGGAGCTGGGTGGTGTGGTACATCAAATCATCTGTCTCACCCAGTCCAAGCTCCAGATCCTAGCTCAGCAGATATACAAACTAAGTATGTGTCCCGAATGGCACCCTATTCCCTATATAGCGCACTACTTTTGACCAGGGCTCTATGTAGGGTGCCATTTGTGATGCAGACTGAGCATCTCATCTGGGCTTCGTTCCTTCATTCATTCAATGAGCAGGAGGGTGTAGTTTCATAGTGTGCTGGAGGGTGTAGTTTCATAGTGTGGCCACTAGAGGCAGTACTAGCCTGGTCTCTCTATTCTATGGAGATGGCTGGCTGGAGAATGGACGATGTGTGTGATGCTAATGGTGCTGGCTCAGCAGTACGTAAAATCAGTCACAGTCAGTCAACCCCTCTTATTATACCAAGTGTGTGTATGTGTGTGTGTCTCTCCAATGCTTGAGGCTGTGATGGTTGTAGCACTCTGATGGTTGTAGTACCTGCCTTGATTCATAGCTTGAAGCATATTTGGTACAGTATAATAGGTCACACACACACACACACACACACACACACACACACACACACACACACACAGAATGGTATGCATCTGCCTGTGGCCATTAGCCTCCTATCCTGCATCTAATAATCTTCAGTTGGCGATATGCGATATCCTTTCTGCTAGCCAAAGCATTGTTGTTCATATGCTGGATAGAGACGTATCCCTACAGATTCCCATTGACATGTTTCCTAGTGTTTAGGCTTGAGGGTAAACAGAAAAGTGTAATGCCAGGGATATTGTTCATACTGCTGACAATAAAAGCTAATCCATTCATGTTTAGTTTAGTCTGCCCAGCACATGTATGAGTCCCAACTATTCCCTATTTAGTGCACTACTTTAGACCAGGGTCCATTGGGAAGAGGGTACCATTTGGGATTGCAGACAGACTGCCTTGATGTTTATTATCACAATGATATTTTTGCCTGACATTAAAACAGTTATGGTTCAGGATTTAATAACACTGTAAATCAGTACTGGCAGGGTGGGGAAGTCAAGTTCATTCTACAAACACACACAAACGCACACACCAGGGTGTCCGGGAATATTTGTATTTATCGGACATTTAAGCTATTTACCAGTCATCGATATGCATTGGGTACATAACCCAACAGTCCTCGGGAGTGGGCCGCGTCGGTGGCACTGTTATAGCTTTCCAAGATGGCGTAGCAGTCGGACGTGTGTTTTGTCTTGTCCCGTCCTGTATAGTGTAAATATAGTTTTTCCTCGTTTTTTTTCTGTATATATTTCGTACATATTTTAATCTCACTTTCCAACTACAGGCTGAATATACTCTCCTGCAACCCGCACCACCCAATGTGGTACGGATCTGCTTTTTCTATACTTTAGAATCGGAACCCTCATCAGAAGCTAGCCGCTAACTAGCTACTAGCTAGCCACTGCTAGCGGTCTTCAACGCTAACTAGGACACCAGCGCGACATCTACCCAAAGCATATCAGACTGCTTTTTCTCTACCACATCTCCGGATTCCTACCGCAAGCTCTGAACCTTTATACTGGATCATCGTAAATAGCTAGCTGCAATCCGAGTGGCCACTCCTGGCTAACGTCTCTGTCCCAGAGCAAGCACCAGTTAGCCTGGAGCTAGCCTCGAGCTAAGCCCATCTCCCGACTAGCCGAAGAGGTCCAAAGATACCTAATTTGCCAATTGGCCTGGACCCTCTACTGACCCTCTGCTGCCGACACGGAGCCCCGCCGATCCATCACGACTGGTCCGCCGACATAATCGTCCGAGGGGGTTTCAACAGGCTTTTCCGCTGCGACATCGCCAAAGATCCATCTGCTGGCCAAGGCCCGCGAGCTTTCTGAATCGCTGTATCTCCAGCTCACCGCATGAAGAGGAATAAACAGACTCCCCCCATCGCGACGTCCCCCAAAGGTTAACTCTCTAGCCCTCGCTATCTCCCTGCTTGCTAATTCGGCCTGCTAACGGCTTGTCATGCTCCGGTCCGCTAACTGCTACCTTGTCTAGCTCGGGCCTACGAACTGTTAGCTTGTTAGCACAGGCCTGCTAACCGTCTGAACCACCGCGTCCCAATCTTACCCCATTTACTTTCTATCTCTTTTTGATTTTTAATTTGTTTATACCTTCCGGAAACCTGCCTCACCCAATGTGATACGGAATCGCTATTACTTTTACTTTTATTTTTATGACACACTCAAGAACCTCCAGACGCTAACCAGCTAACTAGCTACAAGCTAGTTAGTCATTGTTAGTTTAAAAAAAAAAAAAAAAAAAACCTGGATAACACTCGCCAGCCCAGCCCCCCTGCCCATCCACCGCTGCCCCCTGGACACTGATCTCTTGGCTACATAGCTGACGCACGCTGGACTGTCCATTAATCACGGTACTCCTTTCTGCTTGTTTGTCTTACCTGTCGGCCCCGTTGCCTAGTCAACGCCATTTTACCTGCTGTTTGTTGTGCTAGCGGATTAGCCCCGCCTACTGTTTTTTAGCTAGCTTTCCAAATTCAACACCTGTGATTACTGTATGCCTCGCTGTATGTCTCTCTCAGATGTCAATATGCCTTGTATACTGTTGTTCAGGTTAGTTATAATTGTTTTAGTTCACAATGGAGCCCCTAGACCCACTCTGCATAACCCTGTTACCTCCTTTGTCCCACCTCCCACACATGCGGTGACCTCACCCATTACAACCAGCATGTCCAGAGATACAACCTGTCTCATCATCACCCAGTGCCTGGGCTTACCTCCGCTGTACCCGCACCCCACCATACCCCTGTCTGCCCATTATGCCCTGAATATATTCTACCATGCCCAGAAACCTGCTCCTCTTATCCTCTGCCCCCAACGCTCTAGGCGACCAGTTTTGATAGCCTTTAGCCGCACCCTCATACTACTCCTTCTCTGTTCCGCGGGTGATGTGGAGGTAAACCCAGGCCCTGCATGTCCCCAGGTACCCTCATTTGTTGACTTCTGTGATCGAAAAAGCCTTGGTTTTATGCATGTCAACATCAGAAGCCTCCTCCCTAAGTTTGTTTTACTCACTGCTTTAGCACACTCTGCTAACCCTGATGTCCTTGCCGTGTCTGAATCCTGGCTCAGGAAGGCCACCAAAATTCAGAGATTTCCATACCCAACTATAACATCTTCCGTCAAGATAGAACTACCAAAGGGGGCGGAGTTGCAGTCTACTGCAGAGATAGCCTGCAAAGTAATGTCATACTTTCCAGGTCCATACCCAAACAGTTCGAACTACTAATTTTGAAAATTACCCTCTCCAGAAATAAGTCTCTCACTGTTGCCGCCTGCTACCGGCCACCCTCAGCTCCCAGCTGTGCCCTGGACACCATTTGTGAATTGATCGCCCCCATCTAGCTTCAGAGTTTGTTCTGTTAGGTGACCTAAACTGGGATATGCTTAACACCCCGGCAGTCCTACAATGTAAGCTAGATGCCCTCAATCTCACTCAAATCATCAAGGAACCCACCAGGTACAACCCTAACTCTGTAAACAAGGGCACCCTCATAGACATCATCCTGACCAACTGGCCCTCCAAATACACCTCCGCTGTCTTCAACCAGGATCTCAGCGATCACTGCCTCATTGCCTGTATCCGCCACGGAGCCGCAGTCAAACGACCACCCTCATCACTGTCAAACGCTCCCTAAAACACTTCTGTGAGCAGGCCTTTCTAATCGACCTGGCCCGGGTATCCTGGAAGGACATTGACCTCATCCCGTCAGTTGAGGATGCCTGGTCATTCTTTAAAAGTAACTTCCTCACCATTTTAGATAAGCATGCTCCGTTCAAAAAATGCAGAACCAAGAACAGATACAGCCCTTGGTTCACTCCAGACCTGACTGCCCTCGACCAGCACAAAAACATCCTGTGGCGGACTGCAATAGCATCGAATAGCCCCGTGATATGCAACTGTTCAGGGAAGTCAGGAACCAATACACGCAGTCAGTCAGGAAAGCTAAGGCCAGCTTCTTCAGGCAGAAGTTTGCATCCTGTAGCTCCAACTCCAAAAAGTTCTGGGACACTGTGAAGTCCATGGAGAACAAGAGCACCTCCTCCCAGCTGCCCACTGCACTGAGGCTAGGTAACACGGTCTCCACCGATAAATCCACGATTATCGAAAGCTTCAATAAGCACTTCTCAACGGCTGGCCATGCCTTCCGCCTGGCTACTCCAACCTCGGCCAACAGCTCCGCCCCGCAGCTCCTCGCCCAAGCCTCTCCAGGTTCTCCTTTACCCAAATCCAGATAGCAGATGTTCTGAAAGAGCTGCAAAACCTAGACCCGTACAAATCAGCTGGGCTTGACAATCTGGACCCTCTATTTCTGAAACTATCTGCCGCCATTGTCGCAACCCCTATTACCAGCCTGTTCAACCTCTCTTTCATATCGTCTGAGATCCCCAAGGATTGAAAGCTGCCGCAGTCATCCCCTCTTCAAAGGGGGAGACACCCTGGACCCAAACTGCTATAGACCTATATCCATCCTGCCCTGCCTATCTAAGGTCTTCGAAAAGCCAAGTCAACAAACAGGTCACTGACCATCTCGAATCCCACCGTACGTTCTCCGCTGTGCAATCTGGTTTCCGAGCCGGTCACGGGTGCACCTCAGCCACGCTCAAGGTACTAAACGATATCATTACCGCCATCGATAAAAGACAGTACTGTGCAGCCGTCTTCATCGACCTCGCCAAGGCTTTCGACTCTGTCAATCACCATATTCTTATCGGCAGACTCAATAGCCTCGGGTTCTCGGATGACTGCCTTGCCTGGTTCACCAATTACTTTGCAGACAGAGTTCAGTGTGTCAAATCGGAGGGCATGCTGTCCGGTCCTCTGGCAGTCTCTATGGGGGTGCCACAGGGTTCAATTCTCGGGCCGACTCTTTTCTCTGTATATATCAATGATGTTGCTCTTGCTGCGGGCGATTCCCTGATCCACCTCTACGCAGACGACACCATTCTATATACTTTCGGCCCGTCATTGGACACTGTGCTATCTAACCTCCAAACGAGCTTCAATGCCATACAGCACTCCTTCCGTGGCCTCCAACTGCTCTTAAACGCGAGTAAAACCAAATGCATGCTTTTCAACCGATCGCTGCCTGCACCCGCATGCCCGACTAGCATCACCACCCTGGATGGTTCCGACCTTGAATATGTGGACATCTATAAGTACCTAGGTGTCTGGCTAGACTGCAAACTCTCCTTCCAGACTCACATCAAACATCTCCAATCGAAAATCAAATCAAGAGTCGGCTTTCTATTCCGCAACAAAGCCTCCTTCACTCACGCCGCCAAGCTTACCCTAGTAAAACTGACTATCCTACCGATCCTCGATTTCGGCGATGTCATCTACAAAATGGCTTCCAACACTCTACTCAGCAAACTGGATGCAGTCTATCATAGTGCCATCCGTTTTGTCACCAAAGCACCTTATACCACCCACCACTGCGACTTGTATGCTCTAGTCGGCTGGCCCTCGCTACATATTCGTCGCCAGACCCACTGGCTCCAGGTCATCTACAAGTCCATGCTAGGTAAAGCTCCGCCTTATCTCAGTTCACTGGTCACGATGGCAACACCCATCCGTAGCACACGCTCCAGCAGGTGTATCTCACTGATCATCCCTAAAGCCAACACCTCATTTGGCCGCCTTTCGTTCCAGTACTCTGCTGCCTGTGACTGGAACGAACTGCAAAATCGCTGAAGTTGGAGACTTTTATCTCCCTCACCAACTTCAAACATCAGCTATCCGAGCAGCTAACCGATCGCTGCAGCTGTACATAGTCTATTGGTAAATAGCCCACCCATTTTCACCTACCTCATTCCCATACTGTTTTTATACTGTTTTATTTATTTATTTATTTACTTTTCTGCTCTTTTGCACACCAATATCTCTACCTGTACATGACCATCTGATCATTTATCACCCCAGTGTTAATCTGCAAAATTGTATTATTCGCCTACCTCCTCATGCCTTTTGCACACATTGTATATAGACTGCCCATTTTTTTCTACTGTGTTATTGACTTGTTAATTGTTTATTCCATGTGTAACTCTGTGTTGTCTGTTCACACTGCTATGCTTTATCTTGGCCAGGTCGCAGTTGCAAATGAGAACTTGTTCTCAACTAGCCTACCTGGTTAAATAAAGGTGAAATAAAAAAAAAAATTAAAAATGGGCTGTCTGTCCACCCACACAGCCACCGCCATTCCATAAATGACGGATATTGGGTACGTAACCCATTAGGCTGTCTGTCCACCCACACAGCCAGCGCCATTCCATAAATGACGGATATTGGGTACGTAACCCATTAGGCTGTCTGTCCACCCACACAGCCAGCGCCATTCCATAAATGACGGATATTGGGTACGTAACCCATTAGGCTGTCCGTCCACCCACACAGCCAGCGCCATTCCATAAATGACGGATATTGGGTACGTAACCCATTAGGTTGTCCGTCCACCCACACAGCCACCGCCATTCCATAAA
Organism: Oncorhynchus nerka; assembly: GCF_034236695.1. NCBI lineage: Eukaryota > Metazoa > Chordata > Actinopteri > Salmoniformes > Salmonidae > Oncorhynchus > Oncorhynchus nerka. Next base: position 28,160,045 of record NC_088401.1, on the reverse strand, counting down.
TGACGGATATTGGGTACGTAACCCATTAGGCTGTCCGTCCACCCACACAGCCAGCGCCATTCCATAAATGACGGATATTGGGTACGTAACCCATTAGGTTGTCCGTCCACCCACACAGCCACCGCCATTCCATAAATGATGGATATTGGGTACGTAACCCATTAGGCTGTCCGTCCACCCACACAGCCAGCGCCATTCCATAAATGATGGATATTGGGTACGTAACCCATTAGGCTGTCCGTCCACCCACACAGCCAGCGCCATTCCATAAATGATGGATATTGGGTACGTAACCCATTAGGGCCGTCCATTCATTCCCCACACAGCCAGCACCATTCCATAAATGATGGATATTGGGTACGTAACCCATTAGGCTGTCCGTCCACCCACACAGCCAGCGCCATTCCATAAATGACGGATATTGGGTACGTAACCCATTAGGCTGTCCGTCCACCCACACAGCCAGCGCCATTCCATAAATGACGGATATTGGGTACGTAACCCATTAGGCTGTCCGTCCACCCACACAGCCAGCGCCATTCCATAAATGACGGATATTGGGTACGTAACCCATTAGGCTGTCCGTCCACCCACACAGCCAGCGCCATTCCATAAATGACGGATATTGGGTACGTAACCCATTAGGTTGTCCGTCCACCCACACAGCCAGCGCCATTCCATAAATGACGGATATTGGGTACGTAACCCATTAGGCTGTCCGTCCACCCACACAGCCACCGCCATTCCATAAACAACAGATATTGGGTAGGTACTACCGAGATGGTATTGAAGAAATAAGTTGTTTCATCACCCTGTGATTCAAAATATTTGAATATGCAACCTAATTCAGTGATTGTCATGCATTGTGGGTAGACACTTATGCTACTGTTGTTATATTTCACTTTTAAAATAGACTGACATCATTTTGGGATATTTTTGTTGTTCAATGGAGATTCATTTTCCTGCATCTTTACATGCTCTAATATCATAGGCTAATTTATTTGGGGCTAATTCACCACATGAGTAAGTGGAAACTCAAAACAGATCACCATAACTCATAGTAACCGTGTACTAATCTAAAATCACATTTAATGTCCAATGTTGCAGTTGTAGCCTACCGCCCAATGAGGCCTATGCACTCGCAATGGCCAATCCGCATTTCGCAGGCTCCGTATCTCAAAGCCATATCCAATATCTTTGCATAATTGTTGCTACTGAACTCATAATTGAGAGTTGAGAAATAAAAAAGTCCTGTATATCTACAGAAAGCTGAGAGCATCTTCTCTCCATCTGTAACAACAGGATAGCTTCCTTGCAATCAGAATAGTTTTCTTTCTCCCTAGGCCAATGCTCCTCTCTCGCTCTCTCCTCAGCAGCAGGGCAGCCCTGGATAATTTGGCAGGCTACAATTGTATTTATCGGCCAAAAGCCGTCAATTACCGGCAAACGGAAGCCCTGGCACACTGCACAGTTACATCATCGGCACCATAGCATTATCCTTTAACTTGCAGTCTCCCAAAGCTAAATGACTATGAGGGAAGTTTACTATTGGTTCAGGCAGAGTTAACGGTCCATGTAATTGGTTCAACACTGGCTTATCATTCACAAAATGCTTGAGATAGCGCAGGAGTTATGCTGAGCTTTCGGCTAGAAACGTTATTCACTTCAATCCACCCCATCCATAAACAGTTTGCAAGCACATATAATGGCATAGGGCCAATAACGAACATTAATCATTTAAAAGGGTTGATGGGTGGTTCTCTGCAAATTCCTATTTGCTAAATATAAGATTTTGTCATTCAGAGTCTCAAGTGCTGTTTGCACTTGGTAACTATTGTGTGTGTGTGTGTGTGTGTGTGCGTGTGTGTGTGTGTGTGTGCGCAAAGAGATGTGTGCGGACAAACAAAAAGGCTGGAGTGCATCAAAGCCAGTATCCTCCTTACATTATCCAAGAAGCGATGACAAAAAAACACAAAAAAATTAAACTTGCTCCAAAAATACTTTGACTTCATATTGTAGGCATTAAAGCTATGTTTTACTAGCATAAAACAAAATGAAAGTCAACAAGACAATAACACTCAAAAGTTACCCCATAAAAGTTCTAAATATAGGCCCTGCTACAGGCCTGCTTTGCATCTTACCATTTAGTCCCTACACCACAACCCATTCACACTCCAATATCTCTTTCTGCCCAATAAAATTGTATCATCACACAAAACTGGTCTTCCCAAATGGCACCCTATTCCCTGCATAGTGCACTACTTTTGACTATATAGGGAATAGGATGCCATTGTGGATACAGCCCTGCTCTGTCAGATAGGAATCACCTTCAATCGGAATGGACCACTCTGCCTCTGACTGAGCCTCCAATCGCACCCTATTCCCTATATGGTGCACTACTTTTGACCAGGAACCCATAGGGAATATGGTGCCATTTGGGATGAACCCTCTGTCTCAACACTGCTGCTTACACTTTTCTGTTAAAGCAAAAAAAATATAACATCCTTGTAGATGCATTTTGCCAAGCCAAGGTCATATTACCCACTGATTATACCATAGACAAACATACTGCCCACCATGAAGAGAGAGGAGCCTGGAGGGCATTTCTGTGTCCCAAATGGCACCCTATTCCCTATGCACTGCACTACGTTTGAACAGGGCCCATAGGGATTATTTTGGGAATAGGGTGCCATTTGGGACCTAATCCTTGATGACTAACTAATAATAAGGGCAAACTTTAGGTCAGGATGATATCCTTTGGGTGTTTTGGTAAGTGAAGCCAATTTAAAGGGACATCATTCGGTCAACGGATGGCAATTGGGTGGTTGGGAAAAACCCTATTTTGGGAACTGGGAAATTATAGTCAGCCCACACATGCAGTACTGTAACTATATACACATGTTGGTACAAGGGGATACCCATATAATCACATATCATAGTATAGGATCTCCGTGGGGTTATTGGCATGGCTGATGTATATGAGATTGTGAAACACGAGGAGCCCTGACATCACAGTTTCCTTTCCCACTGACGCTGGTGACACCCTCGCAGTTTTATCCATGCTCCTTTGCTCAATTCTGAACCCTTACGCGGAGACTGAATGAGTCTGTGTGTGCGTGAGTGTGATAGCGCACGTGTGTGAGAACATAGAGGCCAGGGACAGCCCCCCCTCCTTGCAGTCTGGGCAACAGCTCAACCTCCCAGAACACTACGGAACCCTCTAGAGGAATTCTAGAATGACAAAAGACTCGTAAGTTTAACCACATTCTAACCAGTTCCGACGTTCCGAGGGGGAAGCATTGGGATTAACAATGCCCTGTGTTCACTCTTGGGCCATTCCCATTCCACCAGGTGGAAACAAAAGGAAAAGCCTTGGTAGCCATCTGTGTGTGAACTGTACAGGAGTTCTATGGGTCTACTTCATCTTGTTTGGTGATTTCCCAGGGTTGTTTCTCGGTCTACATCCCAAATGACACCCTATTCCCAACATAGTGTACTACTTTTGACCATAGCACATAGGGAATAGGGGGCCATATTTGTGTGTGTGTGTGTGTATGTATAAGAGGCTATTGGAGTCCTAGGGGAACTGTAGTGGGGCAGCAGGCTCAGTGTTAAAGCCTCCTCTGTAGTAACTAATGGGCTACTTCTTCCACCACATACATTTTTACACAGGGCCTTAATAGAGGATTTGGACGGCAGCCAAGGATGCCCTATGGCTTTCAGCCCAGCGCATTTGACTGAGGCCTTCCTCCAAGGAGACTTAACTCTGTATGCGTCCCATATAGCATCCTATTCCCTATGTAGTGGACTATATAGGGCAGTGCTTGTCCAGGGCTACAATAAAAATGCCTACCGTTGGGGGTACTTGAGGACTGGAGTTGGGAAATACTGATATAGGGAATAGGGTGCCATTTGGGACACAAACCACTTTGTTTCATCTTCTCCTAACAAAAGGAAAATACTCCAGGCTCTTTCCCAGGCAGGCCACGCTCATTACAATCAGTAGGAACGGACTATGTGTGTGTGTGTGTGTTCGAGAGGTTGTAAGGCACATATGTTTTCTGCGTTTCAGACAAAGCTAGCGTGGGAATCTGAATAGTGGCGTGCAGTCTACTGAGGCACATCAATGAAACAAACAGAGCTGAAACAGTGAGTACAGAAACCCTGGGAGTAACGTTGCCATGCTTAAAGTACCATGCTTAAAGTACCATGCTTAAAGTACCATACTTTCATGCTTAAAGTACCATGCTTAAAGTACCATGCTTAAAGTACCATGCTTAAAGTACCATGCTTAAAGTACCATGCTTAAAGTACCATGCTTAAAGGAGCTGCCCAGGGAAAATATCCCCTTCATCTGTTAACTCATACCCAAATAATGTTAACGCTTCCTATACTTGTATTTGTTGCCAAAGCAAATATTAGAGGAAAATACACTTCAAAAAGCCCAAGTGAAATGTGTATTTCTAACAGACCGTTTCAAAAATGCTTACTACTTTCTCAGAGGATGATGTCATGTTTGTGGCCGAGTTTTCTCATTGACTGAGCTGGCCAATCAGCTGTTGACTAGTCATTAATATTTTTATTGACCAGTATACGCCAACACCATTCTGTTGTTGGGGTACGCCCACACCATACAAACACAGAAAAGCTTTAGGTTACGACCGTAACCCCGGTTCTCTGATAGTACGAGTGAGGCATTTCCCTCAAAAAGGTCCATGCAGCGTCTCCGAGTCAAAACAAGCAACATCTCTTCCTCGCTCATTCAAGGAGGGTGTTCTGGTGAAATACCTCACTCATACTATCAGAGAACCGGAGTTACGGTCATAAACTAAAGTTCCCTTTCAAGGATTCGTTTCCGTATTTCATTCATGGGATATGCTGACTCCCGTATTGCCAGACGAGCTTACCCTGACGACTGACTGCCCTGTGCGACTTATCACACAAAATAGGCCCTGCCCCTCAGAAGATCCTACACGTAATACCGTATGCATCAGAGTTGGTGCAGTGATATCCAGTCTACAGTATAAAAAAACATTGCCAATGTACAAAGCCCATACAAATATCTTGGCTAGATAGGCCCTTAAATAAAGGCCAGGATGTAGCCATTCCTCTAGTGGAATGAGCCCACAAGCCAGCAGGACACCGGAGTCCCTTACTTGTATAGGCCAAAGCGTTAGCCTCCCCACTATTATCCAGTGCGACAGGAGTTGTTTAGTGAGCACTTTACCCGTGTGAGGTTTGGGCCCAGGAAACGAACAGCTGATCACGTTTTCTAAACCCCTTTGTCCTGTCCATGTACACTGCATTCAGAAAGCATTCAGACCCCTCGACTATTTCCACATTTTATTACGTTACAGCCTTACTCAAATGGTTTATTGTTTTATTTTAAGTCATCATCAATCTACACACAATACCCCATAATGTCAAAGCAAAACAAATATTTTTTGTGTAAAAAAAAAAAAAAAAAAAATGCTATATCATAAGTTTTCAGACCCTTTACTCAGTACTTTGTTGAAGCACCTTAGGCAACGATTACAGCCTAGTTTCTTCTTGGGTATGACGCGACAAGCTTGGCACACCTGTATTTGGGGAGTTTCTCCCATTCTTCTCTGCAGATACTCTCACCTCTGTCAGGTAGGATGAGGAGCGTCGCTGCACAGCTATTTTCAGGTCTCGCTAGATATGTTTGATCGGGTTCCAGTCCGGGCCCTGGCTGGGCCACTCAAACCACTCCTACGTTGTCTTGTCTTAGGGTCGTTGTCCTGTCGGAAGGTGAACCTTCGCCCCAGTCAGAGGTCCTGAGTGCTTTGGAATAGGTTTTCATCAAGGATCTCTCTGTACGTTGCTCCGTTCATCTTTTCCCCGATCCTGACTAGTGTTCCAGTCCCTGCCGCTGAAAAACATCCCCACAGCATGATACTGCCACCACCATGCCTCACCGTAGGGATGGTACCAGGTTTCCTCCAGACGTGACACTTGGCATTCAGGCCAAAGAGTTCAATCTTGGTTTCATCAGACCAGAGAATCTTGTTTCTCATAGTCAGAGTACTTTAGGTGCCCTTTGGATAACTCCAAGCGGGATGTCATGTGCCTTTTACTGGAGGAGTGGCTTACATCTGGCCACTCTACCATAAAGGCCTAATTAGTGATGTCCTGCAGAAATGGTTGTTCTTCTGGAAGGTTCTCCCATCTCCACAGACAAACTCTGGAGCTCTGTCAGAGTGACCATTGGTTTCTTGGTCACCTCCCTGACCAAGCCCCTTCTACCCCAATTGCTCAGTTTGGCTGGGGGACCAGCTCTAGGAAGAGTTTTGGTGGTCAATTTCAAGCTCAATTTCAAGACTCATAGCAAAGTGTCTGAAAACATACGTAAATAAGTTATTTCTGATCTTAGTTTTTGTTATAAATGTGCAACTCATTTTGGGGTATTGTGTGTAGATTGATGAGGGGAAAAAACGATTCCATCAATTTTAGAATAAGACTGTAACATAACAAAATGTGGAAAAGGTCAAGGGGTCTGAATACTTTCACGAATGCACTGTATTTGGCCTTGCGAAGGAGTTTTATGTGCTGACTAAATGGAAGCTGATAATTCTGAGTCTTACGAGTCCTTAACGTCCGAGACAGAATCAAGACCGAATAGAAAAGTATTCAACACAGAGACAAGACCAAGACACTCAATATGTGGCCTCGAGACCAGACTCGAGACAGAGACCGGCCTCGAGTACTGCAACACTGCCAGCTAGTGCTAACCGTTGCTCCATGAATCCCGTGGGGATATCCATCGCCTCTAATGAACCATCGGGAACATCAGCCCCCATGTTAGAGTTTGTTGACTCAGGTTAGGTTGGCATGCTAGCCTGCAACGGAGACAGGAGGGGGAGGCTAAAGCTTCTTCGGCATGTTGCACCCCAATGCAAGCAGAACAACGAGTGGGTGTCATTGGCGGATATCTTGTTTCAATAGAAGCAGAGTCGTGCCGGGAGCGTCTCCTCGTTTGGAGTGGGAGATGCTTTTGTCGCCATAGCTGGGATGTTATGTTTTAAGTCGTCAGAAAAACTATCGTGGGAGGCTAGTCAGGTAGCTAGCGATTAGTAGATTATCTCTGACGTTGGCAGTCTGTGTAATGGCCGGATACCGTTTCCGAAAAAGACAGATAGAAAAGTTAGCTTGGTGTAGCTAGTAAAAAAACTGGAAGAAGTAAACCCACAACATTTTGAAGCTAGCTAGCGTGGTGGCTAGCTTGCTAATGACGAGTCACTGTTTGGATACAGCTAACTCAATCATGGCTGGCATAGTGTAATAAAGGCTTCTGACAATAATGGCTTCTGAGGTAAGTGAAATACTGAAATTAATACTTGAGATTTTTTTCTTTTTAACATACTAAATAAAACAAATATTTAATTCATATTGTAATTCATTATAGATCATATTTCATAGAAATCTGGAAACCCTGGACAACCACTGCAAAACATATTGAGACAGTCAATGTATTAATTATGGGCCGTTCTGGCTCGGACAGGGCTTACATTGAATTGATTTAAGAGGACAAGCTACTGTACAGTGCCCACTGACTCGCTTGTATATCCCTTGTTTAAAGACGCATACCTAAATTACAGTACCACACACAGGAACAGGGAATGTAGCACCAGCTGCTATTCTCAATGACTTATTTCTGTATTCCTATAAAGACCTCATATCTAAATTACAGTACTACACACAGGAACAAGGAATGTAGCACCAGCTACAATTCTCAATAACTTATTTCTGTATTCCTATAAAGACCTCATATCTAAATTACAGTACCACACACAGGAACAGGGAATGTAGCACCAGCTACAATTCTCAATGACTTACTTCTGTATTCCTATAAAGACCTCATACATAAATTACAGTACTACACACAGGAACAGGGAATGTAGCACCAGCTACAATTCTCAATGACTTACTTCTGTATTCCTATAAAGACCTCATATCTAAATTAGAGTACCACACACAGGAACAGGGAATGTAGAACCAGCTGCTATTCTCAATGACTTATTTTGGTTTTCCTATAAAGGCCTCATAGCTAAATAACACTATTTGACAACACAGGGAGGGAGGGAAGAAATACAGTACAGTTGGGAAAACGGTCCGACGTACAGAGAACTGGATTTATGTGGCTCCCCGTATTAACCCAGAGAGAGCTGGATTTATGTGTCTCCCCGTATTAACCCAGAGAGAACTGGATTTATGTGTCTCCCCATATTAACCCAGAGAGAACTGGATTTATGTGTCTCCCCATATTAACCCAGAGAGAACTGGATTTATGTGTCTCCCCGTATTAACCCAGAGAGAACTGGATTTATGTGTCTCCCCGTATTAACCCAGAGAGAACTGGATTTATGTGTCTCCCCGTATTAACCCAGAGAGAACTGGATTTATGTGTCTCCCCATATTAACCCAGAGAGAGCTGGATTTATGTGTCTCCCCATATTAACCCAGAGAGAGCTGGATTTATGTGTCTCCCCGTATTAACCCAGAGAGAGCTGGATTTATGTGGCTCCCCGTATTAACCCAGAGAGAACTGGATTTATGTGTCTCCCCGTATTAACCCAGAGAGAACTGGATTTATGTGTCTCCCCGTATTAACCCAGAGAGAACTGGATTTATGTGTCTCCCCGTATTAACCCAGAGAGAGCTGGATTTATGTGTCTCCCGTATTAACCCAGAGAGAACTGGATTTATGTGTCTCCCGTATAACCCAGAGAGAGCTAACCCAGAGAGAGCTGGATTTATGTGTCTCCCCGTATTAACCCAGAGAGCTAGATTTATGTGTCTCCCGTATTAACCCAGAGAGAGCTGGATTTATGTGTCTCCCCGTATTAACCCAGAGAGAGCTGGATTTATGTGTCTCCCCGTATTAACCCAGAGAGAGCTGGATTTATGTGTCTCCCCGTATTAACCCAGAGAGCTAGATTTATGTGTCTCCCCGTATTAACCCAGAGAGAGCTGGATTTATGTGTCTCCCCGTATTAACCCAGAGAGAGCTGGATTTATGTGTCTCCCCGTATTAACCCAGAGAGAGCTGGATTTATGTGTCTCCCCATATTAACCCAGAGAGAACTGGATTTATGTGTCTCCCCGTATTAACCCAGAGAGACCTGGATTTATGTGTCTCCCCATATTAACCCAGAGAGAACTGGATTTATGTGTCTCCCCGTATTAACCCAGAGAGAACTGGATTTATGTGTCTCCCCATATTAACTCAGAGAGAGCTGGATTTATGTGTCTCCCCGTATTAACCCAGAGAGAGCTGGATTTATGTGTCTCCCCGTATTAACCCAGAGAGAGCTGGATTTATGTGTCTCCCCGTATTAACCCAGAGAGAACTGGATTTATGTGTCTCCCCGTATTAACCCAGAGAGAGCTGGATTTATGTGTCTCCCCGTATTAACCCAGAGAGCTGGATTTATGTGTCTCCCCGTATTAACCCAGAGAGAGCTGGATTTATGTGTCTCCCGTATTAACCCAGAGAGAGCTGTATTTATGTGTCTCCCGTATTAACCCAGAGAGAGCTGGATTTATGTGTCTCCCCGTATTAACCCAGAGAGAGCTGGATTTATGTGTCTCCCCGTATTAACCCAGAGAGAGCTGGATTTATGTGTCTCCCCGTATTAACCCAGAGAGAGCTGGATTTATGTGTCTCCCCGTATTAACCCAGAGAGAACTGGATTTATGTGTCTCCCCGTATTAACCCAGAGAGAACTGGATTTATGTGTCTCCCCGTATTAACCCAGAGAGAGCTGGATTTATGTGTCTCCCCGTATTAACCCAGAGAGAACTGGATTTATGTGTCTCCCCGTATTAACCCAGAGAGAGCTGAATTTATGTGTCTCCCCGTATTAACCCAGAGAGAGCTGGATTTATGTGTCTCCCCGTATTAACCCAGAGAGAGCTAGATTTATGTGTCTCCCCGTATTAACCCAGAGAGAACTGGATTTATGTGTCTCCCCATATTAACCCAGAGAGAGCTGGATTTATGTGTCTCCCAGAGAGCTGGATTTATTAACCCAGAGAGAGCTGGATTTATGTGGCTCCCCGTATTAACCCAGAGAGAGACTGGATTTACTGGATTTATGTGTCTCCCCGTATTAACCCAGAGAGAACTGGATTTATGTGTCTCCCCGTATTAACCCAGAGAGAACTGGATTTATGTGTCTCCCGTATTAACCCAGAGAGAGCTGGATTTATGTGTCTCCCGTATTAACCCAGAGAGAGCTGGATTTATGTGTCTCCCGTATTAACCCAGAGAGCTGGATTTATGTGTCTCCCCGTATTAACCCAGAGAGAGCTGGATTTATGTGTCTCCCGTATTAACCCAGAGAGAGCTGGATTTATGTGTCTCCCGTATTAACCCAGAGAGAGCTGGATTTATGTGTCTCCCGTATTAACCCAGAGAGAGAGCTGGATTTATGTGTCTCCCGTATTAACCCAGAGAGAGCTGGATTTATGTGTCTCCCGTATTAACCCAGAGAGCTGGATTTATGTGTCTCCCCGTATTAACCCAGAGAGAGCTGGATTTATGTGTCTCCCCGTATTAACCCAGAGAGAGCTGGATTTATGTGTCTCCCCGTATTAACCCAGAGAGAGCTGGATTTATGTGTCTCCCCATATTAACCCAGAGAGAACTGGATTTATGTGTCTCCCCGTATTAACCCAGAGAGAGCTGGATTTATGTGTCTCCCATATTAACCCAGAGAGAACTGGATTTATGTGTCTAACCCCGATTTATGTGTCTTAACCCAGAGAGAGCTGGATTTATGTGTCTATTAACCCAGAGAGAACTATTTATGTTAACCCAGAGAGCTGGATTTATGTGTCTCCCCGTATTAACCCAGAGAGAGCTGGATTTATGTGTCTCCCCGTATTAACCCAGAGAGAGCTGGATTTATGTGTCTCCCGTATTAACCCAGAGAGAGCTGGATTTATGTGTCTCCCGTATTAACCCAGAGAGAGCTGGATTTATGTGTCTCCCGTATTAACCCAGAGAGAGCTGGATTTATGTGTCTGTCTGGATTTATGTGTCTCCCGTATTAACCCAGAGAGAACTGGATTTATGTGTCTCCCCGTATTAACCCAGAGAGAGCTGGATTTATGTGTCTCCCCGTATTAACCCAGAGAGAGCTGGATTTATGTGTCTCCCCGTATTAACCCAGAGAGAGCTGGATTTATGTGTCTCCCCGTATTAACCCAGAGAGAGCTGGATTTATGTGTCTCCCCGTATTAACCCAGAGAGAGCTGGATTTATGTGTCTCCCCGTATTAACCCAGAGAGAACTGGATTTATGTGTCCCCCATATTAACCCAGAGAGAGCTGGATTTATGTGTCTCCCGTATTAACCCAGAGAGAGCTGGATTTATGTGTCTCCCGTATTAACCCAGAGAGAGCTGGATTTATGTGTCTCCCGTATTTAACCCAGAGAACTGGATTTATGTGTCTCCCGTATTAACCCAGAGAGAACTGGATTTATGTGTCTCCCCGTATTAACCCAGAGAGAGCTGGATTTATGTGTCTCCCCGTATTAACCCAGAGAGAACTGGATTTATGTGTCTCCCCGTATTAACCCAGAGAGAGCTGGATTTATGTGTCTCCCCGTATTAACCCAGAGAGCTAGATTTATGTGTCTCCCCGTATTAACCCAGAGAGAGCTGGATTTATGTGTCTCCCCGTATTAACCCAGAGAGAGCTGGATTTATGTGTCTCCCCGTATTAACCCAGAGAGAGCTGGATTTATGTGTCTCCCCGTATTAACCCAGAGAGAGCTGGATTTATGTGTCTCCCGTATTAACCCAGAGAACTGGATTTATGTGTCTCCCCGTATTAACCCAGAGAGAGCTGGATTTATGTGTCTCCCCGTATTAACCCAGAGAGAACTGGATTTATGTGTCTCCCCGTATTAACCCAGAGAGAGCTGAATTTATGTGTCTCCCCGTATTAACCCAGAGAGAGCTGGATTTATGTGTCTCCCCGTATTAACCCAGAGAGAGCTAGATTTATGTGTCTCCCGCTGGATTTAACCCAGAGAGAACTGGATTTATGTGTCTCCCATATTAACCCAGAGAGAGCTGGATTTATGTGTCTCCCGTATTAACCCAGAGAGAGCTGGATTTATGTGTCTCCCGTATTAACCCAGAGAGAGCTGGATTTATGTGTCTCCCCGTATTAACCCAGAGAGCTGGATTTATGTGTCTCCCCGTATTAACCCAGAGAGAGCTGGATTTATGTGTCTCCCCGTATTAACCCAGAGAGAGCTGGATTTATGTGTCTCCCCGTATTAACCCAGAGAGAGCTGGATTTATGTGTCTCCCCATATTAACCCAGAGAGAACTGGATTTATGTGTCTCCCCGTATTAACCCAGAGAGAGCTGGATTTATGTGTCTCCCCGTATTAACCCAGAGAGCTGGATTTATGTGGATTTATGTGTCTCCCCGTATTAACCCAGAGAGAACTGGATTTATGTGTCTCCCCATATTAACCCAGAGAGAGCTGGATTTATGTGTCTCCCGTATTAACCCAGAGAGAGCTGGATTTATGTGTCTCCCCGTATTAACCCAGAGAGAGCTGGATTTATGTGTCTCCCCGTATTAACCCAGAGAGAGCTGGATTTATGTGTCTCCCCGTATTAACCCAGAGAGCTAGATTTATGTGTCTCCCCGTATTAACCCAGAGAGAGCTGGATTTATGTGTCTCCCGTATTAACCCAGAGAGAGCTGGATTTATGTGTCTCCCGTATTAACCCAGAGAGAGCTGGATTTATGTGTCTCCCGATTTATGTGTCTTAACCCAGAGAGAGCTGGATTTATGTGTCTCCCGTATTAACCCAGAGAGCTAACCCAGAGAGAACTGGATTTATGTGTCTCCCCGTATTAACCCAGAGAGAGCTGGATTTATGTGTCTCCCGTATTAACCCAGAGAGAGCTGGATTTATGTGTCTCCCCGTATTAACCCAGAGAGAGCTGGATTTATGTGTCTCCCCGTATTAACCCAGAGAGAGCTGGATTTATGTGTCTCCCCGTATTAACCCAGAGAGAACTGGATTTATGTGTCTCCCCGTATTAACCCAGAGAGAACTGGATTTATGTGTCTCCCCATATTAACTCAGAGAGAGCTGGATTTATGTGTCTCCCCGTATTAACCCAGAGAGAGCTGGATTTATGTGTCTCCCCGTATTAACCCAGAGAGAGCTGGATTTATGTGTCTCCCCGTATTAACCCAGAGAGAGCTGGATTTATGTGTCTCCCCCCGCTGGATTTATGTGTAACCCAGAGAGAGCTGGATTTATGTGTCTCCCCGTATTAACCCAGAGAGAGCTGGATTTATGTGTCTCCCCGTATTAACCCAGAGAGAACTGGATTTATGTGTCTCCCCGTATTAACCCAGAGAGAGCTGGATTTATGTGTCTCCCCGTATTAACCCAGAGAGAACTGGATTTATGTGTCTCCCCGTATTAACCCAGAGAGAGCTGGATTTATGTGTCTCCCCGTATTAACCCAGAGAGAGCTGGATTTATGTGTCTCCCCGTATTAACCCAGAGAGAGCTGGATTTATGTGTCTCCCCGTATTAACCCAGAGAGAGCTGGATTTATGTGTCTCCCCGTATTAACCCAGAGAGCTAGATTTATGTGTCTCCCCGTATTAACCCAGAGAGAGCTGGATTTATGTGTCTCCCGTATTAACCCAGAGAGAACTGGATTTATGTGTCTCCCGTATTAACCCAGAGAGAACTGGATTTATGTGTCTCCCCGTATTAACCCAGAGAGAGCTGGATTTATGTGTCTCCCGTAACCAGAGAGAGCTAACCCAGAGAGAAGTGGATTTATGTGTCTCCCGTATTAACCCAGAGAGAGCTGAATTTATGTGTCTCCCCGTATTAACCCAGAGAGAGCTGGATTTATGTGTCTCCCCGTATTAACCCAGAGAGAACTGGATTTATGTGTCTCCCCATATTAACCCAGAGAGAGCTGGATTTATGTGTCTCCCCGTATTAACCCAGAGAGAGCTGGATTTATGTGGCTCCCCGTATTAACCCAGAGAGAACTGGATTTATGTGTCTCCCGTATTAACCCAGAGAGAACTGGATTTATGTGTCTCCCCGTATTAACCCAGAGAGAACTGGATTTATGTGTCTCCCCGTATTAACCCAGAGAGAGCTGGATTTATGTGTCTCCCCGTATTAACCCAGAGAGAACTGGATTTATGTGTCTCCCCGTATTAACCCAGAGAGAGCTGGATTTATGTGTCTCCCCATATTAACCCAGAGAGAGCTGGATTTATGTGTCTCCCCGTATTAACCCAGAGAGAGCTGGATTTATGTGTCTCCCCGTATTAACCCAGAGAGAGCTGGATTTATGTGTCTCCCCGTATTAACCCAGAGAGCTAGATTTATGTGTCTCCCCGTATTAACCCAGAGAGAGCTGGATTTATTTAACCCAGAGAGAGCTGTGTCTCCCCGTATTAACCCAGAGAGAGCTGGATTTATGTGTCTCCCGTATTAACCCAGAGAGAGCTGGATTTATTTATCCAGAGAGTGTCTCCCCGTATTAACCCAGAGAGAGCTGGATTTATGTGTCTCCCCGTATTAACCCAGAGAGAGAACTGGATTTATGTGTCTCCCGTATTAACCCAGAGAGCTGGATTTATGTGTCTCCCGTATTAACCCAGAGAGAACTGGATTTATGTGTCTCCCCGTATTAACCCAGAGAGAGCTGGATTTATGTGTCTCCCGTATTAACCCAGAGAGAGCTGGATTTATGTGTCTCCCCATATTAACCCAGAGAGAACTGGATTTATGTGTCTCCCCGTATTAACCCAGAGAGAGCTGGATTTATGTGTCTCCCGTATTAACCCAGAGAGAGCTGGATTTATGTGTCTCCCGTATTAACCCAGAGAGAGCTGGATTTATGTGTCTCCCCGTATTAACCCAGAGAGAGCTGGATTTATGTGTCTCCCGTATTAACCCAGAGAGAGCTGGATTTATGTGTCTCCCGTATTAACCCAGAGAACTGGATTTATGTGTCTCCCGTATTAACCCAGAGAGACTGGATTTATGTGTCTCCCCTGGATTTATGTGTTAACCCAGAGAGAGCTGGATTTATGTGTCTCCCGTATTAACCCAGAGAGAACTGGATTTATGTGTCTCCCCGTATTAACCCAGAGAGAGCTGAATTTATGTGTCTCCCGTATTAACCCAGAGAGAGCTGGATTTATGTGTCTCCCGTATTAACCCAGAGAGCTGGATTAACCCAGAGAGAGCTGGATTTATGTGTCTCCCGTATTAACCCAGAGAGAACTGGATTTATGTGTCTCCCGTATTAACCCAGAGAGAGCTGGATTTATGTGTCTCCCCGTATTAACCCAGAGAGAGCTGGATTTATGTGTCTCCCCGTATTAACCCAGAGAGAACTGGATTTATGTGGCTCCCCGTATTAACCCAGAGAGAACTGGATTTATGTGTCTCCCCATATTAACCCAGAGAGAGCTGGATTTATGTGTCTCCCCGTATTAACCCAGAGAGAACTGGATTTATGTGTCTCCCCGTATTAACCCAGAGCGAGCTGGATTTATGTGTCTCCCCGTATTAACCCAGAGAGAACTGAATTCTGGTCCGTGTCTAAATCATTGACACGTAGATGATGAAGGATATTCACTGGATATTAAATTCACCCACAAACCCCCTGCTGTAGCAGAGTGGAACCGGGCTCGCCATTGGCTAATGAATGACTTTTTGGCGGAGGGAGGGAGTCCTCATGACGTGCCTTTGGATGTGTCCCTAATGGCACCTAGTCCCTATGTAGTGCACTACATTTGACCAGGACCAGTAGTGTACAATATAGGGTGCCACTTGAGATGCAGGCTCTCTCAGTGATATTTGTGCTGAGTCGCTGACTGCTGGGTCTCAGGGTGCTGCATGCTGAATGCATACTCAGGAAGATCATTTCCTCATCCCACAACCACCCCCTTAGCAGCTGTCTGTTTACCTTGTCACAATGTATTAGATGGGGGATTAGGGGGTAGTGATGAGTTAAGGGGGTTCCCACATTAAGTAAGCAGTAGTCTAAAAGCAATGCCCACGAAATGGAAATGAATGAACACTTTTTCACGTCTTATAGTGTATAGTAGAGTTCAATCATATCCTGCTTACTCCTCTGACCATGAGGTAAAGGACCATGGCCTATAGCATGCTAGTTATTATATCCTCCAATGCACACACGCCTCCGAACCACATGCCAGTCAACAGATGACGCAAGCACACTGTCATTGTCAAAGTGTGTCCCAAATGGCACCTTATCCCCTATACAGTGCACTACTTTTGACCAGGGCCCATAGGGGGAGTCAGTGCACTATATAGGGAATCATGTGCCATTTGTGACTCACACCTAGTCATTGTCACTGCTGTCAATCTGAGGAGCAGGAAGCCCAATCTGAGGAGCAGGAAGCCCGTGTCATGTGGTGTCCTTGAGGCCTCCCAGTAGATCAGGGTTTATGGTTTATGAGAGTCACGTACTGGTGATGTCACACCCTGCTTAACACATCTGTCCACTAAATCAGCCAACCAGGAAACAGGAGCCAATAAGGACCAACCAGGAAACAGCAGCTATTAAGACTGCAGACGACAAGGACGAGCTAAAAGACAGGAAGCAAATCTGGGGTTCCAGAGCCTTAAAGGTTCTATAAAGGTTTCAGAATCGTACATCTAAAACTGTCAGATTCACATCCTGAATAAACAAATCAATGACTTGATGGATGAGTGTTTAGTTAAATCAGGCGTTTTAGTGCGAAACTAGAATAAAAGCCTGTAACTCTAGGCTGAAGACTATTGCTCTAATCGTCCCATAAAGCCAAGGTGTTAGATATAGTAGAGCACTCATCCCTTTCACCTGGAAACCCATTGGAAACAGTCCCCATGGAGACCCTCGAAACAGTCTGCCTCTTTCTAAGTCTCCCAATGGGAACCTAGGAGCACACAGCTCAACCCGGGATATGAAATACACATGGCCATCCTGTCAGCACCGTTCAGCTCCTTTGCAGCCAAGAGAATGGCACTGAACAGCAGGAGAAAGAGAAATGCGCATGGCTGAACGCACAGCACACAGTAAGCACTGCTCCACAGGCTGATAAGAGGCTTTCCTGAGATTTTGGAATTCAAGGAGAGTGGTATGTGGTTTCCAAGGCATCCTATTTAAAAAGGGAAAGAGTGAGATTGACAGAGCTAGACAGAAATAGAAAGAGAGAGAAAGAGAGGGAGTGCAAGATCGACAGATAGACAGGCAGAGGTAGAATCATCCCTGTTTCCAGACAGACAGACAGATAGACAGAAGTAGAATCCTCCCAGGTTTTTCCAGTGGTTGCCTACTTGTACCCTAGTTTGATAGGTTCCCGAGGGAGCAGACCGCACACTGAGCACAGCTTGATGCAGCTGCTCCCAGCTGTTACTGAAGCTGCATAGTGGTTTGTGTGTGTGTGTGTGTGTGTGTGTGTGTGTGTGTGTGTGTGTGTGTTGACACAAGCACAACCGAGTTTGCAATTACTGTACTGCTCCACCTCCCTGTGCTTAGCTAGTCCCAACGAATTACACAGGACACCAGGTCACCACTCAATCAGTGACATGCACTAATATCCCAAGGTAAGATTCAGCCCTACAATCACTGGAGGGATCTTTATGACCAGGATCAAATTTACCAATAAGTATCTTGCTTGGCAGCGGTGCCTCAAACAAAGTTTGAATGACACGCAATACGTGAAGTTTTGGATTCAGCCCAAGCTAGGATTCAGCCCAAGCTAGGATTCAGCCCAAGCTAGGATTCAGCCTAGCTCACTGGAGGGCTCTTCTGTACGACCTGGATAAACTACACATAAATATCAGATGGTGCCCAGCTTGACAAGGGCCCCTGAGGCCGTGAAGATGTGCTGATCCACAGAGAGAAGAGATGAGCTATCGATATCTCGGATGGCTTTACTGACAGAATCCCTGCCCGGTGATTCCACTGCCTTTTGTATGAGTGCCAAGCACGCTCTATCGTCATCTCTACTTCGCGTAGCAGCAGTTGACGCCTACAGTCTCTCTGCCAAGGCAGGGGATGCTCTGTAGGATCCCCCATGTCTAATGTTAGCTTTAGGCAACCACCACGCACACACTAACTGCTTCATCTAACTGTAGATAAGAAGTCACTGAACTGCTAAACTCAAAAACCTGCAGTAATGTTAGTTTTGCATTATATATTTCAACGTTCCTTCCATCTGGTCTCTCTCCCTCTCTCCCTCCCTCACTCCCTCCTCTTCTTCTTCTTTACCTCCTCTTCTTTACCTCCTCTTCTTTCCTTCCTCTTCTTTCCCTCCCTTGCTCTTCCTCCTTCCCCTCTCTCGAGGTCCTGCTGTTCTCTACACATGTTCTGTTCTTCTCCTCTTTGTTCTATAGTCCCTGGCTGGGTCACTGTAGGGGCTTCCGCACGCTTCGATTCGCCCAGCGCCTACAAGAATTCGACTAAGTGAACCGAACTCCCTTAAAATACCTTAGCTTGAAAACAAGAAAAAATATGTTTCTCCATCTTGAGACCTTGTAGCCTGTATACACAATTCCTCAAACTAGTTGGAATTAATTTTGTAGATCTTAGTTGCGGAATTTGAACTAAGATGTTTGGTGCGGTAATTCTCAAGTGACAAAATGTGCATGAAAACGAGTCGTCTATCGTTGAAGGACAACAAACACATTGAAGAATCCCTACTGTTGACCAATGACCGACGAAGGGGCGTATACTTCGGGTTCCAGAATTCGGCTTACCTCGATAAAAAAAACGATGTAACGTACACGAAAAGCTAACGAACAAAAACGGCACAAAATGTCATCATAATATATGCTAACACTGTTTCGGATGGGAAGCATGCGGAAGCTTCTAGACTTGAGAACACTGTACAAACATTCAGAGCATTCTGCATTCTATACCCCGCCAACATTCCCTCTGACAGAGACCTAAACTGTAAGGCTTCCACTCTGATCTACACATCAGACACTGTGCTGCGTGTTGCTTTCAACGTTTTACAAAGTGAACAAGAGGAAACTGTCATAGCGCTACCCAGATGAGCTTCACAAAAGCCTATGGAATGGAGAAAATAATAATAATCAAACTACCAGAACATTTTACAGTCATCTGTTTAAAGTCGGAGTTACTGTAGGTTTTCTGCATCTTTGGCTTTCAACTGTTACTAAATACATGTGAGAAGATATCATTTCTAAAACATTGTGTGTCTGGATGCATGCGCTCTCTTTGTATAGGGTTCATCAGATCCCAAGGGACCTGACATCTGTTAGTGATTTGGCCGGTTCCTTTATGTTTTTTGGATGACTTGAATGACTTCACCACCAGGTGCGATGGCTTTCCGCCGAGCTTATATCTCTGTACTGCATGTGGTGTAGGCGATGTGTGTGTGTGCGTGCGTGACAATGGGCTGCTGGGATATTTCAAAGCCACCCCCGCGCAGCACTGGTGTCGTACGTGACTGAGTTTACAGCTCGGAAGGAGGATCAGTCCCACAATGCATCTTGGCAGAGACTTCAATAGCTGAGCGTATATTGAGATCGACAGAGAGAGGATTAAAAAACAACAACACATGACCGAATACTGCCTTTACAAACACACACGTGCACAATATAACTGCAATTACTATATTAACTTATCCTCTGTATGTTGTTTGGTGGACAAACGTCATTTTGTTAAATCAATCACTAGCATTTCTCTCTGCCTCTCCGTAACGTAGAGTAATATGGAGTGTGTGTATTGTGTGAGTTTGGTCCTGTCAGGGTTGTTGGCGGCCCACCAAGCTATATATGGGTTCAACCTCCGCTCCCCTGGCCAAGCTCCAAGGATAACAAGCTGCCTGAGATTGAAGCATCCCAAATGGCACCCTATGGGTCAAACGTCGTGCACTTGTATAAGGGAATAGGGCGCCATTTGGGACGCAGGCTTGAGAGGAGAGTGACATTACAGCCAACTCCGCCTGTCGTCAGTGCAGAGACATATCGTTGTAGTGAGCGTTCGTATTATACTGTTGTGTGTAGGAACATGACAGGAACATGGGTGGCCATTTGAGTTGTATAGATTTTGAATATTGAACAACTGCTTTTTGGCTGATGAAATTGTGTCATATTTGGGGTCAAATATCTGTTTTGGTTTCAATGAAACCAGTAGCTACGTTTGTCAATCCATATCATCCTCACACGGCACATCATTTAACAAGAGGTTTGGGTGTACGAGCTTCTCACAGGAACTGGTATGTTCTGGAACATTTGAACAACTGAACACTGACAGAGAGAGAGTGGGAAATGAATAGATACCTGCCGTAGGAGACAACTAGGATGAGAAGCCTTGGTCTGAACCCTAGTTCTGGACTGAAACAGTAACACTTTGCTGAAAGGGACAGTTCGTTTTGGCTGCTTTGGGCTTGGACGGCCAGCACAACTGAGACATCTGATTCTCTCTGCACTGTAGATGAGTCCTGAAGCTGTCCCCCAACCCAAAACCTACCTCCAACACCCAAACCCAGCCTCCCTCCCCCATCCTCTCCCCGTCTGTGGCCTCGCCAGCCTGTGCTTACAGAGCACATCTGCTCCCTGTTACTCCTGGAGTCTTCGCTGTCAATTCAATTAGTACGTGTCGGCTCAGGTCGTACACACACACACACAAGTATAAACACACACACACACATCCATGCCAAGTTCTTCTTTTCAGATGAGTCAGCTAAATTTCACACACAGCATATGTTCTGTCCTGTGCCTTTCCAGCATAAAGGAATCTTTACATGCGAAGGTGCTAGAGTGAAATCTAGGAGCTAAAAAAGAACACAAAATACACTACATATACAAAACCATATGGGCACCCCTTTAAATGATTGGATTCGGCTCTTGCAGACAAACCCGTTGCTGACGGGTGTATAAAATTGAGCACACAGCCATGCAAACTCCGTAGACAAACATTGGTTGTAGAACAGCTTTACTGAAGAGCTCAGTGACTTTCAATGTGGCACCGTCATAGGATGCCACCTTTCCAACAAGTCAGTTCATCAACTTTCTGCCCCGGTCAACTG
>NC_088401.1:28083924-28133924 GCF_034236695.1 Oncorhynchus nerka | reverse complement strand
TCTAATGTCTCTGCTGTTTCTCCTTGAGGACAGGAACAACTCACTGGGCAGACAGGAAGGAAGTAAAACTATAGAAGTCATATCAATCCTATCAGCCTGTCAACAGGCGATGTCGGGAGAAGTCTTTCGCAAAGGGTAGAGAACGTGTGTGTGTGTGTGTGTGTGTACTAGCAGCCCATACCTCAGTCTCTTGTAGTACTGTTTGACTTTGTCCAGCGAGGCAGAGTTAATCTGAGCCTGGTATTCCTCTACAGACACACTATCCCTGTAGTAATACCCTTCCATACTCTCTAGAGCTACACACACAGTGACAGAGTGGGAGAGGAGAGAGGAGGAGGAAAAGAGGGAGAGAGAGAGAGAGAGAGAGAGAGAGAGAGAGAGAGAGAGAGAGAGAGAGAAAGAGAAAGAGGAGACCGGGGGAGAGGAGAGAGGAGACAGAGAAAGAGGGGAGGAGAGAGAGGGGAGGAGAGAGAGAGGGGGAGAGGCGAGAGAGAGGAGAGAGAGGGGAGACGGAGAGGGGAGAGAGACACATTACAACGTGTTACTGCAGAGATACAGCACTCTAGTTTTACTGTCACATGCACAGGACCCCCCAGCAGGTGTTAAACAGTACAGTGAAATGCCCTGCACGCTCTTTCCCAACCATGCATTATAGAGGTAGTGATATAGATATGAAATTAAACACGTGAAATGCTAGAGAAGACAAAAAAAAGACAAACAATTACGAGAATCCACTTGTATACAGAAATCCACCAATATCCTGACCCGTATTCATAAAGCATCACAGAGAAGGAGTGCTGATCTAGGATCAGTTCCTCCCCTTCTATGTAACCGTCTTCATCATGATCTAAAAGGCAAAAGTGATCCTAGATCAACGTTCCTTCTCTGAGCGTTCGTTGTGATAATGGACCCTGTTTGGCCAAGCGGGGTCTTACCCTGGGTGAACAGGGCAGGGTAGATCTTGAAGCCTCCTCCGTTCCGGAGGCGCTGGGGTAGCTGGGAGAAGTAGAATGTCTCCAGGTAGAAACAGACCTTCAGGGCCTGGCGGGTCCCCTCCACCTCATACGACATGGGCATGTCTGGGAGAGAGAGACAGCAAGGTTCTAGGGCCATACATAGGCTGCGTCATCAATGCAACCCTATTTCCCTACATAGTGCACTACTTTTGACCAGAGCCCTACGAGCAGCAGGTTCCATTTGGTGCGTAGTTATACAGATGGGAACATAACAGGTTTAATAAACAACGTGTTATATACCGCAGGGAACACAACAAGTCAAATGGGATTGAATGAAGCTGAGCTGAATGTAATGTAAATGTAGTTGAATTCCATTTAGAGCAAGATAATGTTATCTAAATGAATGGAGTCGGGACAGGGGGTGATCTCCTATAGATTTAGATGTCATACAGGATCATGTCTCTCCATACATACTTGCAACCAGTGGTTCTCCTTCAAACTCTCTGAAGTAGAAGGTGACTTTCTCCAAGTCAATCAGAGCTACCTGAGTATCCTCCAACATGGCCTGCTCATCAGTCTGTAGAGAGAAACACAATCAGTCAACCCTCCAACATGGCCTGCTCATCAGTCTGTAGAGAGAAACACAATCAGTTAACCCTCCAACATGGCCTGCTCATCAGACTGTAGAGAGAAACACAATCAGTCAACCCTCCAACATGGCCTGCTCATCAGTCTGTAGAGAGAAACACAATCAGTCAACCCTCCAACATGGCCTGCTCATCAGTCTGTAGAGAGAAACACAATCAGTCAACCCTCCAACATGGCCTGCTCATCAGTCTGTAGAGAGAAACACAATCAGTCAACCCTCCAACATGGCCTGCTCATCAGTCTGTAGAGAGAAACACAATCAGTCAACCCTCCAACATGGCCTGCTCATCAGTCTGTAGAGAGAAACACAATCAGTCAACCCTCCAACATGGCCTGCTCATCAGTCTGTAGAGAGAAACACAATCAGTCAACCCTCCAACATGGCCTGCTCATCAGTCTGTAGAGAGAAACACAATCAGTCAACCCTCCAACATGGCCTGCTCATCAGTCTGTAGAGAGAAACACAATCAGTCAACCCTCCAACATGGCCTGCTCATCAGTCTGTAGAGAGAAACACAATCAGTCAACCCTCCAACATGGCCTGCTCATCAGTCTGTAGAGAGAAACACAATCAGTCAACCCTCCAACATGGCCTGCTCATCAGTCTGTAGAGAGAAACACAATCAGTCAACCCTCCAACATGGCCTGCTCATCAGTCTGTAGAGAGAAACACAATCAGACGGGGGCTGGGATCAAACATTTAAATATAGGACAAAACACACATCACAACAAGAGAGACAACACAACACTACATAAAGAGAGACCTAAGACAACAACATAGCATGGCAGCAACACATGACAACACAGTGTGGAAGCAACACAACATAACAACAACATGGTAGCAACACAACATAACAACAACATGGTAGCAACACAACATAATAACAACATGGTAGCAAAACAACGTAACAACAACATGGTAGCAAAACAACATAACAACAACATGGTAGCAACACAACATAACAACAACATGGTAGCAACACAACATAACAACAATATGGTAGCAACACAACATAACAACATGGTAGCAACACAACATAACAACAATATGGTAGCAACACAACATAACAACATGGTAGCAATGCAACATAACAACAACATGGTAGCAACACAACATAATAACAACATGGTAGCAACACAACATAACAACAACATGGTAGCAACACAACATAATAACAACATGGTAGCAACACAACATAATAACAACATGGTAGCAACACAACATAATAACAACATGGTAGCAACACAACATAACAACAATATGGTAGCAACACAACATAACAACATGGTAGCAACACAACATAACAACAATATGGTAGCAATGCAACATAACAACAACATGGTAGCAACACAACATAATAACAACATGGTAGCAACGCAACATAACAACAACATGGTAGCAACACAACATAATAACAACATGGTAGCAACACAACATAATAACAACATGGTAGCAACACAACATAACAACAACATGGTAGCAACACAACATAATAACAACATGGTAGCAACACAACATAATAACAACATGGTAGCAACACATAACAACAACATGGTAGCAACACAACATAACAACATGGCAGCAACACAACATGGCAGCAACATATGACAACACAGTTTGGTAGCAACACAACATAACAACATGGTAGCAACACAACATAACAACAACATGGTAGCAACACAACATAACAACAACATGGCAGCAACACAACATAACAACATGGTAGCAACACAACATAACAACAACATGGTAGCAACACAACATAATAACAACATGGTAGCAACACAACATAACAACAACATGGTAGCAACACAACATAACAACAACGTGGTAGCAACACAACATAACAACAACATGGCAGCAACACAACATGGCAGCAGCACAAAACATGGCACAAATATTATTGGGCACAGACAACAGCACAAAGGGTAAGAAGGTAGAGACAACAATCCATCTCGCGAAGCAGCCACACCTGCCAGTCTGCACAGAGAAACACACAACTTTGTGTGTGAGATAATGTGTGTTAGAGACAGAGAAACACAACAGAGGGTCAGCGTGTGAGAGAATGTGTGTGTCGCTTCCCTTCCCATTCTCCAAGCAGTTTGTTTACATGTTGGTGCATGTGGGTTAAAGTGAGTGTACAGTGCCTGGTGTGTGTGTCGCTTCCCTTCACATTCTCCAAGCAGTTTGTTTACATGTTGGTGCGTGTGGGTTAAAGTGAGTGTACAGTGCCTGGTGTGTGTGTCTGCTTCCCTTCACATTCTCCAAGCAGTTTGTTTACATGTTGGTGCGTGTGGGTTAAAGTGAGTGTACAGTGCCTGGTGTGTGTGTCTGCTTCCCTTCACATTCTCCAAGCAGTTTGTTTACATGTTGGTGCGTGTGGGTTAAAGTGAGTGTACAGTGCCTGGTGTGTGTGTCTGCTTCCCTTCACATTCTCCAAGCAGTTTGTTTACATGTTGGTGCGTGTGGGTTAAAGTGAGTGTACAGTGCCTGGTGTGTGTGTCTGCTTCCCTTCACATTCTCCAAGCAGTTTGTTTACATGTTGGTGCGTGTGGGTTAAAGTGAGTGTACAGTGCCTGGTGTGTGTGTCGCTTCCCTTCACATTCTCCAAGCAGTTTGTTTACATGTTGGTGCGTGTAGGTTAAAGTGAGTGTACAGTGCCTGGTGTGTGTGTCTGCTTCCCTTCACATTCTCCAAGCAGTTTGTTTACATGTTGGTGCATGTGGGTTAAAGTGAGTGTACAGTGCCTGGTGTGTGTGTCGCTTCCCTTCACATTCTCCAAGCAGTTTGTTTACATGTTGGTGCGTGTGGGTTAAAGTGAGTGTACAGTGCCTGGTGTGTGTATCTGCTTCCCTTCACATTCTCCAAGCAGTTTGTTTACATGTTGGTGCGTGTGGGTTAAAGTGAGTGTACAGTGCCTGGTGTGTGTGTCGCTTCCCTTCACATTCTCCAAGCAGTTTGTTTACATGTTGGTGCATGTGGGTTAAAGTGAGTGTACAGTGCCTGGTGTGTGTGTCGCTTCCCTTCACATTCTCCAAGCAGTTTGTTTACATGTTGGTGCGTGTGGGTTAAAGTGAGTGTACAGTGCCTGGTGTGTGTGTCTGCTTCCCTTCACATTCTCCAAGCAGTTTGTTTACATGTTGGTGCGTGTGGGTTAAAGTGAGTGTACAGTGCCTGGTGTGTGTGTCGCTTCCCTTCACATTCCCCAAGCAGTCTATTTACATGTTGGTGCGTGTGGGTTAAAGTGAGTGTACAGTGCCTGGTGTGTGTGTCTGCTTCCTTTCCCAACATCCGTCACAACATCCTCTCACACAAACAACTAACACATCTGCTCCCAGGCCAGACACAGAGGAGAAGGAAACACTTTGGCTAGTGCCTATCTGCTCCTCTGTCACACTCCTCCTCTCTCTCTCCATCTTATTCCCCCCCTCTCTAATAAACGGTGCAGCAGAAGCATTATGTACCTACTGTGTGGTTGAAGTGTTACTGAAGAGACATTAGGGATGCCCTGACTGACTGTCGTGTGAGAACAGAGAGTACGGTCGTCGCTTACCAGGAACCAACCACTACCTCGGAATGGTGTGTGGCAAGGTTCACCGAGAGCGGGTTTAACACACACACACACACACGGTTCGGCATGCACACACACACACACACCACTGCCTTTGATTTTTGCTTGCACCTGCAGGTACAGTGCCTCTGCTTAGAGTTAAGATGTGGAGAGCGAGAGGGAGAGGGAGAGAGAGATCCTCTTACTTAATCCTGTCTCAAATGAAATGGAGTTTCACTTCTGAAATCCAGAAAATTCCACTTCTTTTCACTTTAAATGACATTTTGGCTATCTCAACCATTCAGTCAGTGTATAAATAATGATTCGAAAATATCACTGGGAAAAATAATTGCTTTCTGAGTGATATTCTTCCCTTCATCCCCTTCAGACCAGGGGGCAAAACTCTTCCTCCTCTGTTCTCTAAGTGGGTGAAGTTAGACTTGGAGATTCTCTCTCGAACACAATGACAAACTGTAGTGCTCTAGTGCACTTAAACAAAGTGCACTGATCAGGAACTGACTACAACTACGAGTTCTGCAACTATCCTAATGTAGACGTATGTGTGTGGGGATTGACAGAGGTCAAATCTGGTCTGTTATCGGTTATCCTGTACTGAACTGTACCAACACAGCAGTGCTAAGCTGGGCTACAGAGCTACATAGTGTCCGGTTGCTGAACCATGGAGGGGCAGTATTGGGTGTACTGTAGAACGCTAGGAGAGCCAAGTCCCCTCATGAAACAAGAGGACAGTCGCTCCTCTGAGGACAGTCGCAATACAATGACATGGCTGTTCACATCCACAATCAACCTAACGTCACCGTCCTACCCCTCTCCAGGGAGCCCGGTGCACGCACACACACGCACACACACGCACACACACACGCACACGCACACACACGCACACACACACAATTCAACTCCACTGCGGGCGGTCACATACACACAGGAGCACTAAGTTTGTTTGTCTTTGTTCTGGAGCTGATTTGGCGTGGAGATGAGGTGAGGTGAGGTGAGGCCACCAAGCATCTCCTCTGGTAAAGAACTAACAGGGCTTACAATATACTCTGCAGTATTCTAATCTAGTTTTGAATCAGGTGCCGTGCAGAGTATTTTAAATAATGTGGAATATTTGGGGGGGAACATCTTAGCATTTTTTGTGTGTTGCAAATCAATCATATTTAGCCTCAATATACAATGAGTGTCCAGGGGTGGTTGATAACTTCCTGTCTGCCAGTCACTCACCAGGTTGGGAGAGAGGAGGGACTGGAAGTGGAGAAGTAGCCCAGCGGAGGCTATCTGTTCCAGCCACCGTCGGCTTGCCTCCTGGGCCTCCTGAGGATCCTGGGGGTCCGGGGCCTCTGGGTCTGCCTCCCTGCCTGATCCCTGGGTCTGGAGGGGGGAGGGGTTAAAATGTTAAGCTAGCTGTAGGGTTACAAAATTCCAGTAACTTTCCCCAATTCCCGGAGGATCCCGGACTTCCTGGTCATTGCCTCCTGATTCTGGAAAATCTGGGAATTTGGGGAAAGTTATAGAAATGTTGAAACGCACACACAAGCACACCCTCGCACGCACACACACATGCACACAAACACTGTTACCTGGTTGAGAACAGCCAGTAGGTGTTGGGAGAAGGCACAAACAGCTGCTACCAGAGACTGACAGAATACCATATCTCTTCTCAACTGGATCTCTGAGTCTAGAGGGATGGAGGGAGGTAGAGAGAAGGAGGGATGGAGTGAGGTAGAGAGAGAAGGAGGGAGGGATGGAGGGAGGTAGAGAGAGAGAGAGGGAGGGATGGAGGGAGGTAGAGAGAGAGAGAGAGAGAGGGAGGGGGATGGAGTGAGGGAGGTAGAGAGAGGGAGGGGTGGAGGGAGGTAGAGAGAGGGAGGGGTGGAGGGAGGTAGAGAGAGGGAGGGATGGAGGGAGGTAGAGAGAGAGAGGGAGGGAGGGAGGTAGAGAGAGAGAGGGAGGGATGAGGGAGGTAGAGAGAGAGGGAGGGATGGAGGGAGGTAGAGAGAGGGAGGGATATAGGGAGGTAGAGAGAGGGAGGGATGGAGGGAGGTAGAGAAAGGGAGGGATGGAGGAAGGTAGAGAGAGGGAGGGATGGGGGAGGTAGAGAGAGGGAGGGATGAAGGGAGGTATGGAGGCGGTATGGGGGGAGAGAGGGAGGAAGAGAGTGAGAGGAAGAGACAGAGATAGGGGAGGTGTGTGAGAGAAAATTAACTTGTTATCGATGCTGAACACAAATTCACAAAACACAAAACTCCCTGGGTCGAGTCAAAAGTTTTTCAAAGTTCAATTGTGGTCAACGTTCAAGTCAGTTGGGCATAAAACATGAATTTGAAATACATGGAGTCAAGAGACAGGTGGTCTGTAGCCGAAAAGAAATTGTCTGGTGCCATAATTTCCTGAAAAATAGCCTGCAAGGAGAAGTTAAGCAATCCACTCATTTTAAAATGGGTTCAGGAACCTCCAGTAGAATTCATAATGTGCTTCCTCTGTGCCACATTATTATCTTTTATTCAATGATTTGTTAGTATTTAACTAGGCAAGTCAATTAAGAACAAATTCTTATTTTACAATGACGGCCTACCCCTCCCCTAACCCGGACGACGCTGGGCCAATTGTGCGCCGCCATATGGGACTCCCGATCGCGGACGGTTTTGATACAGCCCGGGATCAAACCGGGGTCTGTAGTGACGCCTGTATCATAGAGATGCAGTGCCGTAGACCGCTGCGCTACTCAGGAGAATCTGTTCACTCTATAACCTTGAGAAATAGGGAGATATGCGTTCTTAAGGGTGCTGTAATGGGATCATGAGGGACTTTGTCATGACCAAAATGTTCCTGTAGGTGTTTTAGGTGGGCTTAGCTAGTGTCTCAATTACCGTGTAGAGAGAGCTATGTAGATGATCTGCAGTTTAGTCCCTAGAATTCAATTTCACTCCTCTGTTTCATTGCAGATGTGTGTATTGAGGACACTGTGGTGTGTGTGTGTGTGTGTGTGTGTGTGTGTGTGTGTGTGTGTGTGTGTGTGTGTGTGTATGTCCCTATCAACTGTACATTGTTTTTTACATCCAAGGCATTTAAGAGAAGAGGAAAACCAACCTGTGTACTGTAGTAGGACCAAGAGCAGTCGTGTTTTCACCTCTGGAATAGTGAAGGACAAACCAAGGTTAGACTCTCAGAGACTTTAGGATACTTTGGTGCTTCTGACCCATAAAACCTGATAGGATGTCTCTCACCAACCGCCTTGTTAGGTCTAGATAGGTCTCTACACATCTGAAGACTAACTGAAGCACACAGATAATATGAGTCTGTGTGTGTTTAGTATCAATATCAAAGCCACAGTGGTGTTCGTGGAACATTAAAAACCTTGGCAGCATAGAGGCTGAGTGAGAAAGTCATCTTGAGAGGTTACGCTGTTCCACTGCTTATTTCACACACAACGCCACACACACACACAAAGTCACACACACAAAGTCAAACACACAGAGTCAAACACACAGAGTCACAAACACACATACAAAGTCAGAAACAAACATACAAAGTCAGAAACAACCACACAAAATCACAAACACACACACAAAGTCAAACACACACACAAACAAAGTCACACACAAAGTCACACACACACACTCACTTTGACAGAAGTGTGATCTGATCGGGGATTTAGGCACACATACACACGTAATTCCCACACAAACACACGTAATTCCCACACAAACACACGTAATTCCCACACAAACACACGTGATTCCCACACAAACACACACTCCGACAGAAATAAATAGAGTCAGAATGTTGGATTAATACACTGCGCCTTCAGAAAGAGTTCACACCCCTTGACATTTTCCATATTTTGTTGTGTTACAGCCTGATAAAAAAATGAGGTATTTTTGTCACTGGCCTACACACAATACCCCATTATGTCAACGTGGAATTATGACATTTTTACAAATGAGTTAAAAATGAACGCTGAAATATCTTGAGTCAACATGTTTTTTTTATTTTTTTTATTTAACCTTTATTTAACCAGGCAAGTTAGTTAAGAACAAATTCTTATTTTCAATGACGGCCTAGGAACAGTGGGTTAACTGCCTGTTCAGGGGCAGAACGACAGATTTGTACCTTGTCAGCTCGGGGGTTTGAACTTGCAACCTTCCAGTTACTAGTCCAACGCTCTAACCACTAGGCTACCCTGCCGCCCCATATTCAACACCTAAATAAGTTCATGAGTAAAAACGTGCTTATCAAGTTACATAATAAGTTGCATGGATTCACTCTGTGCGCAATACAAGTGTTTAACATGATTTTTGAATGACTACCTCATCTCTGTACCCCATACATACAATTATCTGTAAGGTCCCTCAGGCGAGCAGTGATTTTCTAACACAGATTCAACCAGAAAGACCAGAGAGGCTTTCCAATGCCTCACAAATAATAACACCTATTTGTAGATGGGGAATAAAACCAAAAAACAGACATTGAATATCCCTTTGAGCATGGTTATTGATTACACTTTGGATGGTGTATCAATACACCCAGTCACTACAAAGACACAGGCATCCTTCCTAACTCAGTTGCCGGAGAGGAAGGAAACCACTCAGGGATTTCAACATGAGGCCAATGGTGTCTTTAAAACAGTTACAAAGTTTAATGTCTGTGATAGGAGAAAAGTGAGGATGGATCAACAACATTGTAGTTACTCCACAATACTAACCTAATTGACAGAGTGAAAAAAAAATGTACAGATTAAAAATATTCTCAAACATGCATCCTGTTTGCAACAAGACAGTAAAGTAATACTGCAAAAAATGTGGCAAAGCAATTAACTTTTTGTCCTGAATACAAAGTGTTATGTTTGGGGCAAATCCAATACAACACGTTACAGAGTACCACCCTCTATGTGTTCAAGCATAATGGTGGCTGCATCATGTTATGGGTATGCTTGTAATTGTTAAGAACTGGGGAGATTTTCAGGACAAAAAAAAAATGGAATGGAGCTAAGCACAGGCAAAATCCTAGAGGAAAACCTGGTTCCGTCTGCTTTCGACCAGACACTGGAAGATGAATTCACCTTTCAGCAGGACAAAACCTAAAACACAAGGCAAAATCTACACTGGAGTTGCTTACCAAGAAGACTGTGAATGTTCCTGAGTGGCCGAGTTACAGTTTTGACTGAAATCTGCATGAAAATCTATGGCAAGACCTGGAAATGGTTGTCTATCAATGATCAATAGACAATTTGACAGAGCTTGAAGAATTTTGAAAAGAATAATGTGCAAATATTGTACAATCCAGTTGTGCAAAGCTCTTTGAGACTTACCCAGAAATACTCACAGCTATAATCGCTGTCAAAAGTGATTCTAACATGACTCACATGAGGGGTGTGAAAACATGTAAATGAGATATTTTTGTATTTCATTTTCAATACATTTTCAAAAATATCGAAAAACATGTTTTCACTTTGTCATTATGGGGTATTATGTGTAGATGGGTGAGAAATAACAATATTTAATCCATTTTGAATTTCAACGAGAACGTTTGATCAGGCCCCCTTGTCAATTCATAAATAAAAAAAATTATATATAAAAAAATCTCTAGACATAATTTTTTTCACTAAAATAAAATAGTAAAAAATTGGAGCGTCATTACAGCTCGAAACATGCTAAACTGAATGAGTTGCGAGGACAACTTGGTGTGGATAAAGTCATTGCTCTTCAGCGGGGTGTCCAACAAGCCGCCTTTACGAAACCTCGTTTAGATGGGGAAGATGTTATGCAAGCAAGTTCTGTGGTGAGCTAGCTTATCGCAAAGAAACGGAAGCCTCATTCGGAAGGAGATTTTGTAAAAGAGTGTCTCCTTGCCACTGCAGAGTTGCACCAGGCAAAGTTCAATTGTTCCAAAGTGTCAGTTTGTCTTGAAGAATTGTCACGGAGCGATAACTGACATGGCACAAGATATTGAAAAAACATTGAAGGACTCTGCAAAAAAACTTTCTCTTTGGCATGTGATGAAATGACTGACAACAAATACTGCCCAATTTGCCATTTTTTTGTGCATGGGATTACTGCTGAGTTTGACACAAGGCAGGAATTGCTGTCTTTGGAAGCCATGCATGGCACCACCAGAGGTGAGGACTTGTTTGAGATACTTGTCTCGGCTATGAGCAAATCTGAGCTACGGTTAAAAAAAATAAAGTGGCTCGAAAAAGGGGTTGCCAGCATTAGTGAAAAAAAGAAATGAGTTGTCTCAGTCTTGATCCAAGTGATTTAATTGTATGCAACGGCAGCACACATCAAGAAAGTCTGTGTGCACAGTCCCTGAAGCCCGAACAACGTAATGGCAACTGTCCCGTCGACCCTCAATTTTATCAAAAGCAAAGGGCTGGATAACCGCCAGTTTAAGGAGCTATTGAGGGACCTTGAATCGGAGTATGGTGATCTGGTTTACCACTGTGAGGTGCGATGGTTGAGCCGGGAAATCATGCTCAGGTGGTTTTACGGACTGACGGATGAAGTAAAACTATTCATGCAGATGAAAGAGAAACCTGTCGCGGAACTGAGTGATGACAAGTGGATGTGTGATTTGGCCTTCATGGTGGACTTAACCAAGTGTCTGTCTGACTTTAACATCAAGCTCCAAGGGCCGAACCAGCTTCTCAGCGATCTGCTGTCAAACGTGAAATCGTTTGAAGCGAAATTAAAGCTGTGTCAAGTCCAACTAGAAAGGGGTAACACAGTGCATTTTCCTACTCCGCAAGGACAAGAGCCTGAGATTAGGTCTGAATATGGCGGTGAGTGTGGAAAGCTCGCAAAGGCATTTTGTGAGCGGTTTAAGGATGTGAAAAGTAAACAACTGGAGTTGAACATATTTGCAACCCCGTTTAACGTCGAACCAGCGGATGTGCCGGATGGCCTACAACAGGAAGTCATTGAGCTGCAAAGCAATAGTGAGCTCAAGCCAGGTACAACAACCTCCCTCTCCTTGAGTTCTACAAAATGTACGTTAGCTCTGAGCATTTTCCTGTTCTGAGGAGACGTGCACTTATATTTGCGTCTGTGTTCGGGACGACCTCCTGCTGTGAGCAGTTCTTTTCCAAACTGACTCTTGCAAACACTCGATTCTGCTCAAGACTGACTGACACAAACCAGGAAAACCAGCTGGGAGTAACGTCATCTTCACTGCCAGCTGAATTCAAACGCCTCGTCAAAGATAAGCAGTTTCAGCCATCGTATTAGAGGTGAGTTTGAACAAGCAATCATAATAACAACATTATTTACAATACTAATATTTATTCAAATAGGACTAGCACTTTTCTAAATACTCAAGGACACAAACATCATAAAAATCATATTTAAACTATAAAACCAATGTCAGTGATTAAAGTCACATTAAAACATGAATAATGGAGAAAATAGCAAATTGTAATAATATGTCCCCCAAATTAATTAATAAATATCCAAATGGCCCTTGATGGCAAAAAGGTTCCCCACCTCTACTGTAACACAACAAAATGTGGAATAAGTCAAGGGGTATGAATACTTACTGAAGGCACTGTATTTGGGATGCTAAGGACTAACTAGGGAGAGGCTTCTGCTCTACAACTCAGTTTAAGTGGTTTCAACTCAAACCTTTATATTTATGCATCTGTTGTGTGTGATGTTCCCAAGTTTTGTTGCATCTGGTGTGGTGTTCCCGAGTTTTGTTGCATCTGTTGTGTGTGATGTTCCCGAGTTTTGTTGCATCTGGTGTGATGTTCCCGAGTTTTGTTGCATCTGGTGTGATGTTCCCGAGTTTTGTTGCATCTGGTGTGATGTTCCTGAGTTTTGTTGCATCTGGTGTGATGTTCCCGAGTTTTGTTGCATCTGTTGTGATGTTCCCGAGTTTTGTTGCATCTGGTGTGGTGTTCCCAAGTTTTGTTGCATCTGGTGTGATGTTCCCGAGTTTTGTTGTAATTGGTGTGATGTTCCCGAGTTTTGTTGCATCTGGTGTGGTGTTCCCAAGTTTTGTTGCATCTGGTGTGATGTTCCCGAGTTTTGTTGCATCTGGTGTGGTGTTCCCAAGTTTTGTTGCATCTGGTGTGATGTTCCCGAGTTTTGTTGTAATTGGTGTGATGTTCCCGAGTTTTGTTGCATCTGGTGTGATGTTCCCGAGTTTTGTTGCATCTGGTGTGGTGTTCCCGAGTTTTGTTGAATCTGGTGTGGTGTTCCCGAGTTTTGTTGCATCTGGTGTGGTGTTCCCGAGTTTTGTTGCATCTGGTGTGGTGTTCCCGAGTTTTGTTGCATCTGGTGTGATGTTCCCGAGTTTTGTTGTAATTGGTGTGATGTTCCCGAGTTTTGTTGCATCTGGTGTGATGTTCCCGAGTTTTGTTGCATCTGGTGTGGTGTTCCCGAGTTTTGTTGCATCTGGTGTGGTGTTCCCGAGTTTTGTTGCATCTGGTGTGGTGTTCCCGAGTTTTGTTGCATCTGGTGTGGTGTTCCCGAGCTTTGTTGCATCTGGTGTGGTGTTCCTGAGTTTTGTTGCATCTGGTGTGGTCCGAGTTTTGTTGCATCTGGTGTGGTGTTCCCGAGTTTTGTTGCATCTGGTGTGGTGTTCCCGAGTTTTGTTGCATCTGGTGTGGTGTTCCCGAGTTTTGTTGCATCTGGTGTGATGTTCCCGAGTTTTCTTGTAATTGGTGTGATGTTCCCGAGTTTTGTTGTAATTGGTGGGATGTTGCCGAGTTTTGTTGTAATTGGTGGGATGTTGCCGAGTTTGGTTGTAATTGGTGTGATGTTACCGAGTTTTGTTGTAATTGGTGTGATGTTACCGAGTTTTGTTGTAATTGGTGTGATGTTACTGAGTTTTGTTGTAATTGGTGTGATGTTACTGAGTTTTATTGTAATTGGTGGGATGTTACCGAGTTTTGTTGTAATTGGTGTGATGTTCCCGAGTTTTGTTGTAATTGGTGTGATGTTACTGAGTTTTGTTGCATCTGGTGTGGTGTTCCCGAGTTTTGTTGCATCTGGTGTGGTGTTCCCGAGTTTTGTTGTAATTGGTGGGATGTTCCCGAGTTTTGTTGTAATTGGTGGGATGTTACCGAGTTTTGTTGTAATTGGTGGGATGTTACCGAGTTTTGTTGTAATTGGTGTGATGTTACTGAGTTTTGTTGTAATTGGTGTGATGTTACTGAGTTTTGTTGTAATTGGTGGGATGTTACTGAGTTTTGTTGTAATTGGTGTGATGTTACTGAGTTTTGTTGTAATTGGTGTGATGTTCCCGAGTTTTGTTGTAATTGGTGTGATGTTACTGAGTTTTGTTGTAATTGGTGTGATGTTACTGAGTTTTGTTGTAATTGGTGTGATGTTACCGAGTTTTGTTGTAATTGGTGTGATGTTACTGAGTTTTGTTGTAATTGGTGTGATGTTACTGAGTTTTATTGTAATTGGTGGGATGTTACCGAGTTTTGTTGTAATTGGTGTGATGTTCCCGAGTTTTGTTGTAATTGGTGGGATGTTACCGAGTTTTGTTGTAATTGGTGTGATGTTCCCGAGTTTTGTTGTAATTGGTGTGATGTTACTGAGTTTTGTTGCATCTGGTGTGGTGTTCCCGAGTTTTGTTGCATCTGGTGTGGTGTTCCCGAGTTTTGTTGTAATTGGTGGGATGTTGCCGAGTTTTGTTGTAATTGGTGTGATGTTCCCGAGTTTTGTTGTAATTGGTGTGATGTTACCGAGTTTTGTTGTAATTGGTGTGATGTTACTGAGTTTTGTTGTAATTGGTGTGATGTTACTGAGTTTTGTTGTAATTGGTGTGATGTTACCGAGTTTTGTTGTAATTGGTGTGATGTTCCCGAGTTTTGTTGTAATTGGTGTGATGTTACCGAGTTTTGTTGTAATTGGTGTGATGTTACCGAGTTTTGTTGTAATTGGTGTGATGTTCCCGAGTTTTGTTGTAATGGGTGTGATGTTCCCGAGTTTTGTTGTAATTGGTGTGATGTTCCCGAGTTTTGTTGTAATTGGTGTGATGTTCCCGAGTTTTGTTGTAATTGGTGTGATGTTCCCGAGTTTTGTTGTAATTGGTGTGCATGTACCATATTCAGCACTAACCTTCCAACTTGGCTAATGTGTGGATGAAGGCCTTTGTGTCCAGTGTTCTGTGTGTACTGTATGGTGCACTGCCTCAAGTTTGTACCTCTGTGGACTTTTACTGCAGATGGAGACATACTCATTACAGAGGCTTTTTCAAGGTCTCAGCGTGTGCGTCTTACCTTCAACGAACTTGGCGATGGTGTGTGTGAGGGCCTGTACGCTGCTGGGGAGGTTCCATGGGTCCTGCTTGATGTGGACACGGAGCCTCTTGGTACAGTTAACCCGAGGATCCATCTCCTGCTGGAACTCTGACAGACACAACACCATGCTATAATCAGAGAACGAAAGCGTACCCAAACACGCAGCTTGATCCAATAGAGAATCAGGTTCTTAACTGAGGGACTTGATCATCAAAAAAAAACATTCCTTAACCCAGGACGCTGCCAACAGGTGACTATCCAAGAGAATTACATTTAAATTAAAGGAGCATAGATTTGGTGTCTGCATAGATATGAGCTTATTTTCGGGACAAAACGACATGCTTATGGTTGGGCGTAGGACACCTTTATTCAGAGCCTTGTTGAGGTGTCCTTAAGTAAGGACACTTTGGAGGATGTTCTGGTTATAACACAGGTCTCCTGGACACAGAGAGGAGGAGCCAAATAGCTAAATCACTATCCTCAATCATTTAGAAGAAAGCGGTGTGGGATCGAGGAATGATAGGAGAGGAGAGATGTTTTTTTTTAGACAAGTTACTTTACTGTCCAAAATCATAGCCTGTTGCCTTGAGGGAATCGGTTTGTTGCCAAAAAACCGAAGGCCTTCTTGTGATCCACCTACTAAACAAAAAAACAGGTATCTTCTTAACCAGCCTTAGGCCACCACACTGCCCACATCCCCCCTTCATCCCTCGTTGTGTCTACCTTACACTCACACATGAGGGGCTTTAGAGTCCTTCAAAGCCTGGGAGACACAGGGAGATGGAGAGGAATGGCGGATGAGGAGCCAAACATCTCCTGCATTATTCATCAGCGAGAAGAGAGGGGTGAAGGGATGAGAGTGGCGGAGGAGAGGAAAGAGTTCCAGACATACCTCATCATTTTGCTCCACTGTCTGAAGGTGAGAACCAACGCCCACACACACACACTCCCAAATGACCCTCACATTCTCTCTCTCTACCTCTGTCTCGCCCTCTCACCCCCAATACCTCTCTCTCCCTTCCGTCTACATTCCTCCAGCCCAGACACTGTGGACGTAT
Source organism: Oncorhynchus nerka (assembly GCF_034236695.1). Classification (NCBI taxonomy): domain Eukaryota; kingdom Metazoa; phylum Chordata; class Actinopteri; order Salmoniformes; family Salmonidae; genus Oncorhynchus; species Oncorhynchus nerka. The sequence goes on along the minus strand of NC_088401.1, from coordinate 28,117,441 downwards.
GTCTGAGTGCCAGACAGATATGGGATGGGATGTCTGCTAATGAATGTCTCAATAAGACTGCTGTCTTTGTTTGGTCCTATCCGTGCCTCACACACAGTCAGCCTTTATTAGGGGGGAGAGAGAGAGGCAGCAGATCAATTTAGGCTGTAAACACAGAGAGACACACACACACAGAGGGGTTAGATATAGTGTAGATTTTGGAGAGAGATGGGAAGTTGAATCTGTGATAACAGGATTTTGGTGAACTAGAGGCTTGAAATGAAATTTAGGGATTTGGTCTCCCTTGTGTGTGTAGTGTGTGGGGCTGTGAGTGTGTTTGGTGTGTGTGTGTAGTGTGTGGGGCTGTGAGTGTGTTTGGTGTGTGTGTGTAGTGTGTGGGGCTGTGAGTGTGTTTGGTGTGTGTGTGTAGTGTGTGGGGCTGTGAGTGTGTTTGGTGTGTGTGTGTAGTGTGTGGGGCTGTGAGTGTGTTTGGTGTGTGTGTGGGGCTGTGAGTGTGTTTGGTGTGTGTGTGTAGTGTGTGGGGCTGTGAGTGTGTTTGGTGTGTGTGTGTAGTGTGTGGGGCTGTGAGTGTGTTTGGTGTGTGTGTGTAGTGTGTGGGGCTGTGAGTGTGTTTGGTGTGTGTGTGTAGTGTGTGGGGCTGTGAGTGTGTTTGGTGTGTGTGTGTAGTGTGTGGGGCTGTGAGTGTGTTTGGTGTGTGTGTGTAGTGTGTGGGCCTGTGTGTGTGTAGTGTGTGGGGCTGTGAGTGTGTTTGGTGTGTGCGTTTGTGTTTCTTTTCTCTGGGAAGGGGGAATGCTCTGCCATCTACTTTATTATCAACACACACACTACGCCAGCGATACGCTTCATCGGATCAACATAACGCACGGACACACACACTCCTCCTAGATCAAATGCATCTGTGCTCACATGGAGCGAGAGACACAGATCAGAGGAGGGAAATGAAACATGTCAAATGTGCAAAGTGTTTGGAACGTTCTGATATTTAAAACACACATAGGGGACTTAACACCCCCCCCCCACACACACACACACATGGGGAGCTAACACCCCCCCCCCCCACACACACACACCCTGAGTCTAATAAAATATCCTCAAAGACACACAAAGACAACCAACTTGTTAGGAGAGTGTAGTAGAGGGGTATAAGCTACAGATCAGGGCCAGATGTATCCAGCGTCTCAGAGAAGAAGTGCTGATTTAAGATCGGTTATGCCTTCTCGATCACAATGAATAACATTATATGTAAGGGGGGACCTGATCCTAGATCAGCAATCCTACTCTGAAATGCTTGATACATACAGTTGAAGTCGGAAGTTTACATACACTTAGGTTGGAGTCATTAAAACTAATTTTTAAACCACTCCACAAATTTCTTGTTAACAAACTATAGTTTTGGAAATTCAGTTAGGTCATCCACTCTGTGCATGACATGTAATTTTTCCAACAGATTATTTCACTTATAATTCACTGTGTCACATTTCCAGTGGGTCAGAAGTTTACATACACTAAGTTGACTGTGCCTTTAACCGGCTTGGAAAATTCCAGAAAATTATTTTAGAAACTTCTGACAGGCTAACTGACATCATTTGAGTCAATTGGAGGTGTGCCTGTGGACGTATTTCAATGTCTACCTTCAAACTCAGTGCCTCTTTGCTTGACATCATGGGAAAATCAAAAGAAATCAGCCAAGACCTCCACAAGTCTGGTTCATCCTTGGGAGCAATATCCAAACGCCTGAAGGTACCACGTTCATCTGTACAAACAATAGTACGCAAGTATAAACACTATGGGACCAGCCGTCATAACGCTCAGGAAGGAGACGCGTTCTGTCACCTAGAGATGAACGTACTTTGGTGCGAAAAGTGTGAAACAATCGCAGAACAACAGCAAAGGACATTGTGAAGATACTGGAGGAAACAGGTACAAAAGTATCTATATCCACAGTAAAACAAGTCCTATATCAACACAACCTGAAAGCCGCTCGGCAAGGAAGAAGCCACTGCTCCAAAACCGCCATAAAAAAGCCAGACTACGGTTTGCAACTGCACATGGGGACAAAGATCGTACTTTTTGGAGAAATGTCCTCTGGTCTGATGAAACAAAAATAGAACTGTTTGACCGTAATGACCATCATTATGTTTGGAGGAGAAAGGGGGAGGCTTGCAAGCCGAAGAACCCCATCCCAACCGTGAAGCACGGGGGTGGCAGCATCATGTTGTGGGGGTGCTTTGCTGCAGGAGGGACTGGTGCACGTCACAAAATAGATGGCATCATGAGGCAGGGAAATGATGTGGATATATTGAAGCAACATCTCAAGACATCAGTCAGGAAGTTAAAGCTTGGTTGCAAATAGGTCTTCCAAATGGACAATGACCCCAAGTATACTTCCAAAGTTGTGGCAAAATAGCTTAAGGACAACAAAGTCAAGGTATTGGAGTGGCCATCACAAAGCCCTGACCTCAATCCTATAGAAAAGTTGTGGGCAGAACCTACAAACCTGACTCAGTTACACCAGCTATGTCAGGAGGAATGGGCCAAAATTCACCCAACTTATTGTGGGAAGCTTGTGGAAGGCTACGTTTGACCCAAGTTAAACAATTTAAAGGCAATGCTACCAAACGCTAATTGAGTGTATGTACACTTCTGACCCACTGGGAATGTGATGGGAAAAAAACTGAAATAAATCATTCTCTAATATTTCACATTCTTAATTAAAATAAGGTGGTGATCCTAACTGACCTAAGATAGGGAATTTATACTAGGATTTAATGTCAGGAATTGTGAAACACTAAGGTGCATGTAAACTTCCGACTTCAACTGTATAGCCCCAGGCCGCCACACAGGATGGGGCTAAGCCAGGCTGATTCAATTGAGTTCATTATTCACTACAGTCCTTATCTGTGTCCCGCACGGCACCCAATTCCCTTTACAAATGCTCTACTCTGACTACATTTCTAGTCAAAAGTAGAGCACTACATAGGGAATAGGCAGCCATTTGGGACGTAGCCTTTGTAACCCACAAAAACCTAACCTTTAGAAACCTTGGCCATGACATTTATACAGAAACAAGATATTTTCCTCCTTTTCATGAAAACAACTGTACACCATCTGATCTCCAGAACGTCCCGGCTCAGCAATGGAGATTCATGATCTATAGCCAGAATATGGAAACGATAGTGGTTTATTGTCACTCCAGGAAACTGATAGGGGTTAAATATAGCAACTTTTCTGCCAGCTGCATTTCCTGTCCAGATTCAATTCGTATCTGAGAGTAAAGGTCTTCGGCCTGAACAGAAAACCTTCCTACACAATGAGATAAAACAAAAACAACTGATAGAAGCTGAATGTTTCAGGCCAAGAAAACCTCAGCGTCCCAAATGGCACCTTATTCCCTATATAGAGCCCCGTTCAGAAGTAGTTCATTATATAGGGAATAGGGTGCCATTTGGGACCCACTCACAAGGTAAAGCCAAAACAAGCAGAAACTGAGCCCCAAAAACTTTACTTAACAGTATATTGTTATGATGTGATCTGACAACTGTGGATATTATATACGTACAGTAGGTCTGTATGGTGTCATCCTCACTGTTGGGTGATAAGCAGTATTGTACTAAATATGGGGCGGAATTGCAGTAAACAGCAGGACAGTGGCACAGTTCCAGATAGAAGGTGTTGCTCAGAGAGAAGGGAAGGGTACAGAGGAATATGAGAGGAACAGAGAGAAGAGAAGGGTACAGAGGGATATGAGAGGAACAGAGAGAAGAGAAGGGTACAGAGGGATATGAGAGGAACAGAGAGAAGAGAAGGGTACAGAGGGATATGAGAGGAACAGAGAGAAGGGAAGGGTACAGAGGGATATGAGAGGAACAGAGAGAAGAGAAGGGTACAGAGGGATATGAGAGGAACAGAGAGAAGAGAAGGGTACAGAGGGATATGAGAGGAACAGAGAGAAGGGTACAGAGGGATATGAGAGGAACAGAGAGAAGAGAAGGGTACAGAGGGATATGAGAGGAACAGAGAGAAGGGAAGGGTACAGAGGGATATGAGAGGAACAGAGAGAAGGGAAGGGTACAGAGGGATATGAGAGGAACAGAGAGAAGAGAAGGGTACAGAGGGATATGAGAGGAACAGAGAGAAGAGAAGGGTACAGAGGGATATGAGAGGAACAGAGAGAAGAGAAGGGTACAGAGGGATATGAGAGGAACAGAGAGAAGAGAAGGGTACAGAGGGATATGAGAGGAACAGAGAGAAGGGTACAGAGGGATATGAGAGGAACAGAGAGAAGGGTACAGAGGGATATGAGAGGAACAGAGAGACGAGAAGGGTACAGAGGGATATGAGAGGAACAGGGAGAAGAGAAGGATACAGAGGGATATGAGAGGAACAGAGAGAAGAGAAGGGTACAGAGGGATATGAGAGGAACAGAGAGAAGAGAAGGGTACAGAGGGATATGAGAGGAACAGAGAGAAGGGAAGGGTACAGAGGGATATGAGAGGAACAGAGAGAAGGGAAGGGTACAGAGGGATATGAGAGGAACAGAGAGAAGAGAAGGGTACAGAGGGATATGAGAGGAACAGAGAGAAGAGAAGGGTACAGAGGGATATGAGAGGAACAGAGAGAAGGGAAGGGTACAGAGGGATATGAGAGGAACAGAGAGAAGAGAAGGGTACAGAGGGATATGAGAGGAACAGAGAGAAGGGAAGGGTACAGAGGGATATGAGAGGAACAGAGAGAAGGGTACAGAGGGATATGAGAGGAACAGAGAGAAGGGAAGGGTACAGAGGGATATGAGAGGAACAGAGAGAAGGGTACAGAGGGATATGAGAGGAACAGAGAGAAGGGTACAGAGGGATATTAGAGGAACAGAGAGAAGGGTACAGAGGGATATGAGAGGAACAGAGAGAAGAGAAGGGTACAGAGGGATATGAGAGGAACAGAGAGAAGAGAAGGGTACAGAGGGATATGAGAGGAACAGAGAGAAGGGTACAGAGGGATATGAGAGGAACAGAGAGAAGGATACAGAGGGATATGAGAAGAACAGAGAGAAGAGAAGGGTACAGAGGGATATGAGAGGAACAGAGAGAAGGGAAGGGTACAGAGGGATATGAGAGGAACAGAGAGAAGGGTACAGAGGGATATGAGAGGAACAGAGAGAAGAGAAGGGTACAGAGGGATATGAGAGGAACAGAGAGAAGGGTACAGAGGGATATGAGAGGAACAGAGAGAAGGGTACAGAGGGATATGAGAGGAACAGAGAGAAGAGAAGGGTACAGAGGGATATGAGAGGAACAGAGAGAAGAGAAGGGTACAGAGGGATATGAGAGGAACAGAGAGAAGGGTACAGAGGGATATGAGAGGAACAGAGAGAAGGGTACAGAGGGATATGAGAGGAACAGAGAGAAGAGAAGGGTACAGAGGGATATGAGAGGAACAGAGAGAAGAGAAGGGTACAGAGGGATATGAGAGGAACAGAGAGAAGGGAAGGGTACAGAGGGATATGAGAGGAACAGAGAGAAGGGAAGGGTACAGAGGGATATGAGAGGAACAGAGAGAAGAGAAGGGTACAGAGGGATATGAGAGGAACAGAGAGAAGGGAAGGGTACAGAGGGATATGAGAGGAACAGAGAGAAGAGAAGGGTACAGAGGGATATGAGAGGAACAGAGAGAAGAGAAGGGTACAGAGGGATATGAGAGGAACAGAGAGAAGGGAAGGGTACAGAGGGATATGAGAGGAACAGAGAGAAGAGAAGGGTACAGAGGGATATGAGAGGAACAGAGAGAAGGGAAGGGTACAGAGGGATATGAGAGGAACAGAGAGAAGAGAAGGGTACAGAGGGATATGAGAGGAACAGAGAGAAGAGAAGGGTACAGAGGGATATGAGAGGAACAGAGAGAAGAGAAGGGTACAGAGGGATATGAGAGGAACAGAGAGAAGAGAAGGGTACAGAGGGATATGAGAGGAACAGAGAGAAGGGAAGGATGGAGGGAGAGCGAGTGCGAAAGAGGAGGGCACAGAGGGAGTGGAATAGGAGAGATGAACAGAGGGGTGGAGGGCACGCATGCACACACATACACACACACAGGAAGTAGCAGCCCTGTGAGGGAGGCTGCAGTGTTTTCTGAGCAGGTCCTGTTTCCTCTCAAACTCTTTCTTTCCTTTGAGAGGAGGAGCGATGGATGGAGGGAGGGAGGGAGGGAGGGAGGGAGGGAGGGATACTGGGTCTGGAGTCTCTCCAATGTTATCTTGCTTCTCCAAGCTCTAATAAGCACAGCTACACCCCAGCTAAAAACACTACAAAACCATACAAAATCAGCCCTTACAGGAAAAGGGAGGAGAAGAAAACATATATATACCACCATGCCAGAGAAAGGGATGAATGTGGAGAGGGAGGGGACGGAACGGAGGGAGGAGAAGGAAACATATATATACCACCATGCCAGAGAAAGGGATGAATGTGGAGAGGGAAGGGATGGAACGGAGGGAGGAGAAGAAAACATATATATACCACCATGCCAGAGAAAGGGATGAATGTGGAGAGGGAGGGGACGGAACGGAGGGAGGAGAAGGAAACATATATATACCACCATGCCAGAGAAAGGGATGAATGTGGAGAGGGAGGGGACAGAACGGAGGGAGGAGAAGGAAACATATATATACCACCATGCCAGAGAAAGGGATGAATGTGGAGAGGGAGGGGACGGAACGGAGGGAGGAGAAGGAAACATATATATACCACCATGCCAGAGAAAGGGATGAATGTGGAGAGGGACGGAACGGAGGGAGGAGAAGGAAACATATATATACCACCATGCCAGAGAAAGGGATGAATGTGGAGAGGGAGGGGACAGAACGGAGGGAGGAGAAGGAAACATATATATACCACCATGCCAGAGAAAGGGATGAATGTGGAGAGGAGGGGACGGAACGGAGGGAGGAGAAGGAAACATATATATACCACCATGCCAGAGAAAGGGATGAATGTGGAGAGGGAGGGGACGGAACGGAGGGAGGAGAAGGAAACATATATATACCACCATGCCAGAGAAAGGGATGAATGTGGAGAGGGAGGGGACGGAACGGAGGGAGGAGAAGGAAACATATATATACCACCATGCCAGAGAAAGGGATGAATGTGGAGAGGAGGGGACGGAACGGAGGGAGGAGAAGGAAACATATATATACCACCATGCCAGAGAAAGGGATGAATGTGGAGAGGAGGGGACGGAACGGAGGGAGGAGAAGGAAACATATATATACCACCATGCCAGAGAAAGGGATGAATGTGGAGAGGGAGGGGACGGAACGGAGGGAGGAGAAGGAAACATATATATACCACCATGCCAGAGAAAGGGATGAATGTGGAGAGGGAGGGGACGGAACGGAGGGAGGAGAAGGAAACATATATATACCACCATGCCAGAGAAAGGGATGAATGTGGAGAGGGAGGGGACGGAACGGAGGGAGGAGAAGGAAACATATATATACCACCATGCCAGAGAAAGGGATGAATGTGGAGAGGGAGGGGACGGAGGGAGGAGAAGGAAACATATATATACCACCATGCCAGAGAAAGGGATGAATGTGGAGAGGGAGGGGACGGAACGGAGGGAGGAGAAGGAAACATATATATACCACCATGCCAGAGAAAGGGATGAATGTGGAGAGGGAGGGGACGGAGGGAGGAGAAGGAAACATATATATACCACCATGCCAGAGAAAGGGATGAATGTGGAGAGGGAGGGGACGGAGGGAGGAGAAGGAAACATATATATACCACCATGCCAGAGAAAGGGATGCATGTGGAGAGGGAGGGGACGGAACGGAGGGAGGAGAAGGAAACATATATATACCACCATGCCAGAGAAAGGGATGAATGTGGAGAGGGAGGGGACGGAACGGAGGGAGGAGAAGGAAACATATATATACCACCATGCCAGAGAAAGGGATGCATGTGGAGAGGGAGGGGACGGAACGGAGGGAGGAGAAGGAAACATATATATACCACCATGCCAGAGAAAGGGATGAATGTGGAGAGGGACGGAACGGAGGGAGGAGAAGGAAACATATATATACCACCATGCCAGAGAAAGGGATGAATGTGGAGAGGGAGGGGACGGAACGGAGGGAGGAGAAGGAAACATATATATACCACCATGCCAGAGAAAGGGATGAATGTGGAGAGGGAGGGGACGGAACGGAGGGAGGAGAAGGAAACATATATATACCACCATGCCAGAGAAAGGGATGAATGTGGAGAGGAGGGGACGGAACGGAGGGAGGAGAAGGAAACATATATATACCACCATGCCAGAGAAAGGGATGAATGTGGAGAGGGAGGGGACGGAACGGAGGGAGGAGAAGGAAACATATATATACCACCATGCCAGAGAAAGGGATGAATGTGGAGAGGGAGGGGACGGAACGGAGGGAGGAGAAGAAAGGATGGAGTTTTTTCTCCCATTGAAAGGCAAACATCCCCAGAGTGTTCTTTTTTTCCTTCTGTATTTCTTTCGTCGACCAAACCCATCTTGTTCCAGGAGGCTAAGGTCGGGCCGGTTTGGTTCTCGGCTAAGTATTGACAGTATGACCCCAGCTGTATGTAAGAGACAACCGTCCGTCTTCACCGGGCAGTCCTCGTCAAAAGTAGTGCACTACAAAGTTAATAAGGTGCACACTGAAAGACAACCCCTCGGTCTTTACCTTGTAGTCCTCGTCCAGGTGTGAAACACTTGGTCTGTTCAAAGGCCTTGGCCACCACCACTCCCTTCAGCAGACTGGTGATGGACTCCACCTGAAGAGAGAGAGAGACAGAGACACAGTGAGACAGAGACAGAAACATACACTACTGATGAGATGTGTTCTGTTAGCAGGGGGTTGGGGGTGTGTGCTTGTGTATCGGTAATGGTGCTGTTCCAGTTCTTTCTTCGTGATTTTAGGCAGTTCAATTCATGGAATCGAATGTAGTTACAGTGAAAAGTTTGGACACACCTACTCATTCAAGGGTTTTTCAGATTAAATTTTTTTTTTCTACATTGTGGAATAAGAGTGAAGACATCAAAACTAGCAAATAACACATTTGGAATCATGTAGTAAGCAAAAAAGTGTTAAACAAATCTAAATATATTTTAGTTTCTTCAAAGTAGGCACCCTTTGCATTTCCTTCTTAACGCGTTTGAGCCAATCAGTTGTGTTGTGACACGGTAGGGGCGGTATACAGAAGATAGCCCTATTTTGGTTACTACATGTCTCCATATGTGTTATTTCATAGTTTTGACGTCTTCACTCTTATTCCACAATGTAGACATTTTAGACAATGCAGAAAATAGTAAAAAATAAAGAAAAACCCTGGTGTCCAAACCTTTGACTTGTAATGGATGTACGTCAAAGTTAGAAACGTTGTGTTCACTGAATGGCGTGCCAGAACTGTCGAGAATGTATGACGTTATTGTGTGGGTCCAGTCGGTCTGAGGTTGTTGTGCTTGTTTAGTCTGTGTTTTTCATGTATTACTATTCCACCTCCTGTGAAATGGCTGGCTGGGTGCATTTACATCTATGTTTTGAAAGCTTGAATCAGGGGAACTTAGTAGATAGTGTAGGATAGACCTGACCTTACCATGCCTCTCCTTTATCTGCTGATGCACGTGAACCTGACAATAGAAATACCATAGCGGCGGGCAGCCTAGAGGTTAGAGCGTTGGGCCAGTAACCGAAAGGTTGCTAGATCGAATCCCTGAGCTGACAAGGTAAAAACCTGTTGTCCAGCCCCCGAACAAGGCAGTTAACCCACTGTTCCTAGGCCGTCATTGTAAATAAGAATTTGTTCTTAACTGACTTGCCAAGTGAAATATGTGCAAGAAGCAAGACAGACTCCTTGGAGCTGTTCTGTAGGACTGACCAGATGTGTGTGTGCCAGTTCTACACCGAGGCAGACCACAAGAGTCACCCCATTGTCCCTCTAGAGGAAGAGTATGGGGAGAGGAAGGAGGAAGACGGAGGCACAGGTGCAGCAGATAATCCAGGAGCGACAACAGAAGGTTCAGGAAATTAACGAGTCCATAGAGCCCAGCAAGAGAGACGCGGAGAGAGAGAGAGATAGGAGACAGCGTGCAGATGCAGCTCTTCACTGATCTGATGGATCTCATTAAGGGAAGTCAGGCCCAGCTCATTGAGGTGATTGAGGGGAAGCAGACTGCAGCAGAGAGGCAGGGTAAATGGTTCATTAAAGAGCTGGAGCAGGAAATCACTGTGCTACTGACGGGAAGCACTGAGCTGAAGCAGCCGTCGTGCACCGAGGACTGGTCTAAGATCAGTGTCTATAGCCAGGTGTGTGAGGGAGAGATTAAGAGAGCTGTGTCTCAGAGAGAGCAGATGGAGAAAGACTGTGTCCCAGCTGCAGGAGAAACCGATGAGCGTGATGCTGAGCTGAAGGGTATGTAGCAGTATGAAGTGGACCCTAGACCCTAAAACAGCACATCCCGATCTTACCATCTCTAAGGATGGTAAACCATTGGAGCATGGAAGCAAAGAAAAGGAATGTTTATGACTACCCAGGGAGGTTTGGTAATGCTACTTGTGTCCTTGGCAAAGAGGGCTTCTCCTCAGGGAGATTCTATTATGAGGTGCTAGTCAGGAATAAGACCAAGTGGCAGTTAGGAGTGGCCAGAGAGTCCCTCGGCAGGGTGGGTAAAGCTCCATTTAGCCTGGAAAATGGAGTCTGGACTGTGGGGCTGAAGTCTAGAAATGAGTACCAGGCTATCTCAAGCTCAATTGTCTGCCTCTCTCTAAGTAAGAAGCCCCAGAAGGTGGGGGTGTTGGTGGATTATGAGGGAGGGTCAGGTCTCCTTTTATGATGCAGCGGGGACAGGTATCCTGGCTTACAAGTGAGGACATATCTCCTTGTCATATCTACTCTTTCACTGCCTGCACCTTCACTGTGAAACTCTACCCATACTTCTGCCCCTGTTATAAAAAGGCTGAAAGCTGGTCATTTCTTCTGTCACAGTCTGGGACAAAGACTCAGAACCAGACTCTGTCTGTTTGTCAGACACAGACTGAACTTTAACCTCCCAGTCAGATGATCGTTGTTCGATGATCATGGAGATTCCAGAATGAAATGAAATGTCATGAAATTGTTTTCTTTCTTTGTGCAAGAGGAAACACTGTACTGCACTTCCAGATACTGCACTTCCAGATACTGCACTTCCAGATACTGCACTTATACACTTGGAGCAATGTTTGGAGCTATGGCACAAGGTCTGGGAAGAATTTTGTATTCTCTCAGAAATTTCAAAAGGGGGAGAAACATTTTTCACGGGGAGGGTCAGACAACCTCTTCGGACAGACAACTGTCCCTACAAATCACGAGTTTGGGTAGGCGGGGCTTAAAATGTGGGCGGGAATTGAGCTCATGTTTTATCTAGGGCAATAAGTGGATACAGCAGTGATGTCTCCGGTGACGCCGACTCGTCCGTTCTACCCCAACTGACGCCGGACCTTCTACAGAGGTGTTAAGCCAGAAACACTGGAACATCGTGGGAGGCAACAAGTCTGTCTAGAGAGACTACACTTGTCCTGTACTGGACATACAGTCTTTGTATTGGAGATGGGAGGAGAAAATACTATTTGGGTTGGGGGAAGGGGGTCTTTTGATGTATCCGATATGTCTGATGATCTCTTATAATATATTGAATATGCTGGATCTCTGTGTCACTTTTTTAAAGTTTCCTTTTTTTTAACCCCCTTTTTCTCCCCAATTTCGTGGTATCCAATTGTTAGTAATTACTATCTTGTCTCATCGCTACAACTCCCGTACGGGCTCGGGAGAGACGAAGGTCAAAAGCCATGCGTCCTCCGAAACACAACCCAACCAAGCCGCACTACTTCTTAACACAGCACGCATCCAACCCGGAAGCCAGCCGCACCAATGTGTCGGAGGAAACATCGTGCACCTGGCGACCTGGTTAGCGTGCACTGCGCCCGACCCGCCGCAGGAGTCACTGGTGCGCGATGAGACAAGGATATCCCTACCGGCCAAACCCTCCCTAACCCGGACGACGCTAGGCCAATTGTGCGTCGCCCCACGGACCTCCCGGTCGCGAACCCAGAGTCTCTGGTGGCACAGCATGCGCTGCGATGCAGTGCCCTAGACCACTGCGCCACTCGGGAGGCCTCAGTGTCACTCTTATGAGGAATATAAAAATACAACAACTATAAATATCTCAAAGATGAAAACTACAGTCTTCTTTTCTACAGTGTGCACTTCAGTGATAAGGGAAGTGTGTGTGTTTGGGTAATCACTGTGTCCATAATTATATTACATTGCATGAATTTAACTGCCGTCAAATCTTGAAGAACTGGAACAGCTCTGCCGCTCATACACAGACACGCCCCCCGTAACCCCTGCTAACAGATCACATCTCATCTGTCGTGTATAAACAAAGCCCGGGAAGCTGGCCTACAATAAAAGAAACGAGGCAGGAAAGGAAAGGAGCGGAAAGTGCCGAGGCAGCAGCGGACCCCATTCTGTACGTTTACTGCCCATGGATGGAGACAGATACGTTACTGCCCATGGATGGAGACAGATACGTCACTGCCCATGGATGGAGACAGATACGTCACTGCCCATGGATGGAGACAGATACGTCACTGCCCATGGATGGAGACAGATACGTCACTGCCCATGGATGGAGACAGATACGTCACTGCCCATGGATGGAGACAGATACGTCACTGCCCATGGATGGAGACAGATACGTCACTGCCCATGGATGGAGACAGATACGTCACTGCCCATGGATGGAGACAGATACGTCACTGCCCATGGATGGAGTCAGATACGTCACTGCCCATGGATGGAGACAGATACGTTACTGCCCATGGATGGAGACAGATACGTTACTGCCCATGGATGGAGACAGATACGTTACTGCCCATGGATGGAGACAGATACGTTACTGCCCATGGATGGAGACAGATACGTTACTGCCCATGGATGGAGACAGATACGTTACTGCCCATGGATGGAGACAGATACGTCACTGCCCATGGATGGAGACAGATACGTCACTGCCCATGGATGGAGACAGATACGTCACTGCCCATGGATGGAGACAGATACGTCACTGCCCATGGATGGAGACAGATACGTTACTGCCCATGGATGGAGACAGATACGTTACTGCCCATGGATGGAGACAGATACGTTACTGCCCATGGATGGGGACAGATACGTTACTGCCCATGGATGGAGACAGATACGTTACTGCCCATGGATGGAGACAGATACGTTACTGCCCATGGATGGAGACAGATACGTCACTGCCCATGGATGGAGACAGATACGTCACTGCCCATGGATGGAGACAGATACGTCACTGCCCATGGATGGAGACAGATACGTCACTGCCCATGGATGGAGACAGATACGTCACTGCCCATGGATGGAGACAGATACGTCACTGCCCATGGATGGAGACAGATACGTCACTGCCCATGGATGGAGACAGATACGTTACTGCCCATGGATGGAGACAGATACGTTACTGCCCATGGATGGAGACAGATACGTTACTGCTCATGGATGGAGACAGATACGTTACTGCCCATGGATGGAGACAGATACGTTACTGCCCATGGATGGAGACAGATACGTTACTGCCCATGGATGGAGACAGATACGTTACTGCCCATGGATGGAGACAGATACGTTACTGCCCATGGATGGAGACAGATACGTTACTGCCCATGCATGGAGACAGATACGTTCAACGGGCTCTGTCAACCCAGTGGAAACGTCTCCCAGGAGTGTTTGTGCGTGGTGGGGAGCGTGTATGTCAAAGGGGCCATGCTATCATACTCCCCAGAGTGCGAGAGAGGTTAGGGGTCAAGGTTAGGCTACCCTGATGTTTGTAGACCAGTGGTTGGGTGGGCCGGCCCGCCAGACATGTGATAGTAAATCAACAGAGGTGATAGGTCAGAAGGAAAAAAACTAAATATCCCAGGAAACCACAAACATGAAATCTAAGAAACCAAAACAACATCTCATACCCATACGGATTTCTAGGAAGACAGGGAAGGAGGACGTAGCCTTAGCAACGGCAGATTCATTTGATTTACGAAATCTAATTCCAGTAGGCAACAAGTGGGGCTGATGTCAAACAGTACAATAAACCTGCATCCCAAAAGGAAACATATTCCCTCTATAGCGTACTACTTATGACCATGATCCATAGGGAATAGGGTGCAATTTGGGAGGCAAATGTATTATTGTATTGCACTATACGACATTGTCCAATGTCCACTGATTTTATTTACTTCACAATTAGAAATGTTACACCTCTCCCTTGTGTCCATAATCTGTAGTAGCAATGAGTCTGTTAACAGTACCACCGCCATGAGACGATGCCCACTGGGATTTGTTATAGGGCTCAGTTCCCACCTGGCTGAAGAGATGCTCCAGAAAGCTGTGTAGTTTCTTCTGCTTATCATGAGATATCCATACACTGGCAGGCATCTCGTCTCCTATAGGACAACATTCATAATCATCAGTCAGCATTAGACGCAGACACACACACAGACACACACACACACACGCAGACACACACACGCAAACACACACACGCAGCCTTGTGTCCAGTCCAATCGCCTGTCTGTGTCCATCTGTCTGTCAGATCTCGGTCACAGCTGTAAAGATCCTGCCAAAACCACCTCCATGCTAAATTCATAGCCATTATATGCTAATTGCTAAGTGAGGGCCTGTAAACCACAATGACAGTGTGCGTGTGTGTATGTGTGTGTGTATGAGTTAGTGCGTGTGTGATAGCTCTCTGGCAGACAGCAGACAGATACAGGGATCGATATGACTTTTTTCCCTTACAGAAAAAACAAATTATTTCACATGTGGAAAATCACATGAATTCACACACAATTTCACATGTGAAATCATGTGAAAACATGTGTTTTTGGAACACTTCATGTGTTTTTTTTGTAAGGTTTGACACAGCTGTGGGTTGACCCAGCCAAACGCCTGCCATACCCAATCATACTAATCCACAGGCTTTCCGTTCACATGGTTTGCACCCCAAATGGCACCCTATTCCCTATATAGTGCACTACTTTCGACCGGGGACCATGCGGCTCTGGTCAAAAGTAGTGCACTATGTACGGAATAGGGCGCCAGTTGGGACACGCATTAGATTCAAAGCCATAATCATGTAGCCAGGTCATAATCAAGTCGTGTCAGTCAGATGTGTGTTATTATGCCTTGTGGTTGAATAGGGAAAATGGAACAAGTATTGTGCTGTCTAAAGTAGGCCTTGAACTTGTGTCCTGTATAGTAAATAGTACGTATCATGTGTGGCGTTATTGTATAGGACTACTGTGGACAGAGGGAAGAAAAGGACGTGTGTTCTGTTCTGTTCATTGAGCTGGGTTCAAACTTGGTTGAAGTTCATTTCAAGCTTGTTCTTTTGTTGACATGATTATGGAAGATGAAGTTGGGTGCAAATACCCAAAAGGGCCACTAGACAAATAACATAAATCCTTGAAAGTTAACAAAATCCTGTTAGTTTACTGGTAAACTTTGAAAGTTTCCAGTAATATACCCTCGATTTGCAACCCTAATCCTGAATGGTGTTACTACTGTGGACAGACAGGTGAGGCATTTGCAGTATACTTTGGTCATTTATAACATTACAATTACTTCCACGGTAAATCATTCACGTGTTATGTAATTTATATCTGTGGTGTGTGTGTGTGTGTGTGGGGGGGGGGGTTGACTTGGATTACAGGGTTCTGCTTACTGGAGTCTGTGTGTATGTGACTGCATGTACTAGTTACCTGAGTCCATCTCATCAAAGTGTGTGTGTGTGTGTGTGTAGTGGTTACCTAAGTCCATCTCATCAAAGTGTGTGTGTGTGTGTGTAGTGGTTACCTAAGTCTATCTCATCAAAGTGTGTGTGTGTGTGTGTGTAGTGGTTACCTGAGTCCATCTCATCACTGTGAACATAGGAGCTGCAGTGGCTGCTACAGATACTGGTGAAGGAAGCTATGGAGTTCCTGTTGCTGTTACAGTCACTGAAGAGAGACACAGAGAAAAACATGTTCCAGCAGCTCGTAGAAACACTATTACTGCCCTCTAATACTAAAAACTGGTTACTGTCAATCTTTCTGGCGTCGTCCCAAATGGCACCCTATACCCTATGGACCTTGGTTAAAAGTAGAGAATACTTTGTGTTATGATATAGGGGGAAGGTTAGGGTTAGGACATAGACAAACACACTATGCATGTGACACTACCACACTCCATTCCCCCAGGGGGCAGCAGCAACCTTGTCCAAGTGCTGAGCCTGCTTGATAAGCACGTCGGGTGCTGCCCATTAAGGTGATCAGTCAGAGTACCAGTTTGGAGAGCCGTGAGGCTGCTGGTGGGTTTGGTGGCCATGAGGTATTTCGTTAGTTCGGGCTGTTTGTAGTTGCCTTTTGTATACATTTATTTTGGAGACAGCATCTGAATGGAGAGGTCAAGACAAAGAGGTCAAGAAGGATCTAGACCTTCCTAACAGGTGCCATTTGGGATGCAGCCTTTATGTTGCTGTTAGTCACAAGAACAACAGAGGGAGAAATGTCACCAACAGGCTAATTGGCTACCAACTATATTCTCTCGCTCCATCCCTCCCTCTCTTGGTCATTACCTGTAGGAGTCTCTGTTGCTGATGGTGTCGTGTCCTGAGTCCTCCTGTTCGTCTCCGGCAACGTTGAAACACACCTTCTTTCCGTTCTTCTCTCCTCCTCGCTCTCCTTCGCTCTCCGCTGAGATGTAACTCTCTGGGGTCTTCATGTCTGAGGCAGGGGGGAGGGTGATGGAGGAGAGGAGGCTGGGAGAGAGAGAGAGAGAGAGGAGGGAAGGAGAGAGAGACACGAGAGAGAAAATGCAGGTTATTGAAAGTAGCCACACTCTACAGCCTTCCTGTAGCAGTCAAAAAGAACCATCACCAACTAACAGGCAGGAGAGCATGACGACGAACATGGCTGCTCTCCTCCAACCTTAACATCCTCTCAAAAGTGCAATGTCAAGTTGACTTTACACCTCATGGTGAAAGAACACAGCTTTTAACGTCATCAAGATGTGTGTGTTTGTGTGTGTGTGTGTGTATGTGTAATTGCGTATGTTAAGACATGTGAGCGAGTGAATGTGTCCGCACTTGCATGTGTGTGGAGGCCTATCATCGAATGTGTGTGCGTGCGCCCGCATCACTCACACACCCACTGACAGTGAGAGCCAAACAAAGCTCCAACCTGTTTGTGCTAGTCTTCCTCACAACAACGCCAGCAGGCCAGAGGTCCTCCAAATATGAATAACTTCAAACATGCACAGCCAGCTGCGTCAACAGCCTAAACTCAACACACACCAGCCCCTCAACTCAGCCTCTCGCTCTGCATGCCTGGGTTCTATCAGGGGCTTTGTGGAGGAAGAGGATCAGAGCGCGATAGTGCGTCCCAAATGGCACCCTGTTCCCTACATAGTAGTACACGATCGGGAATATTGTGCCATTTAGCATGCAGACCAGGATATTTTCACAGAACTGCAGCAACACATGGAGTCATTTAGAGCCATATTTCCAATAAATGTCAGGCTTGGACTTCCTGACTGGCCTATATACAGAAAAACACTAACACGCCATGTCTGTTTGCATTTCAGACTAATTCCATTCATGTCCGTCACTGCGTATATTTTCCGTTGTGTCACGTTTCAGGCTTTACTTGAGACTGTTTCATTTTGGCGGAGTTAACAGACTGCCCTCATGTCCTCTCACATCACATGATAGATGATACAGGCTCTATCATTTCAAAAGTCCTGTCGTTTTCCCCTTTAATCCATTCCGACATCTATCCATTCAGAGAAGGAGCAACGGAGACCTGCCATCATTAAATCCCACTCCAGATCCCACAACAATGCCCCTCTAGAATGCAGTGGCATTCCATTGCCATGGAGAAGGTTCCAGGCCCTGTGATTGGCTGGTAGTATATAAGGAAGTGTAAGCAGCTTAGGGCTTGTGTGCAGGGCATCAGAGGGAGCAGGGAGAAATGCAGTATTCAGGGAGTTGACCAAGAACCCAAGCTCCAGAGTTCCTCTGTGGAGATGGGAAAAGCTTCCAGAATGACCACCATCTCTGCAGCACTCCACCAATCAGGCCTTTATGGTAAAGTAGCCAGACGGAAGCCACTCCTCAGTAAAAGGCACATGACAGTCTGTTTGGAGTTTGCCAAAAGGCACCTAAAGGACTCTCAGACCATGAGAAACAAGATTCTGTGGTCTGATGAAACCAAGATTGAACTCTTTGGCCTGAATGCCAAGTGTCACGTCGGAAGGAAACCAGGCGCCACTCATCACCTGGCCAATACCATCCTGACAGTGAAGCATGGTGGTGGCAGCATCATTCTGTGGGGATGTTTTTCAGCGTCAGGGACTGGGAGAATAGTGAGGATCGAGGGAAAGATGAACAGAGCAAAGAACAGAGATCCTGAATGAAAACCTGCTCAAGAGCTCAGATTAGTGTGAAGGTTCACCTTCCAACAGGACAACAACCCTAACACCACAGCCAAGACAATGCAGGAGTGGCTTTGGGACAAGTCTCTGAATGTACTTGAGTGGCCCAGCCAGAGCTCGGACTTGATCAAACATCTCTGGAGAGACCTGAAAATCACTGTGTAGCAACGTTCCCCATCAAACCTTACAGAGCTTGACAGGATCTGCAGAGAAGAATGGGAGCATTGGGGCATTGTCATGCTGAAAAAGGAAAGGGCCTTCCTCAAACTGTTGCCACAAAGTTGGAAGCACAGAAATGTCTAGAATGTCACTGTAAGCTGTAGCGTTAACATTTCCCTTCACCGGAACTAAGGGGCCTAGCCCGAACAATGAAAAACTGCCCCAGACCATTATTCCTCTTCCACCAAACATTACATTTGGCACTATGCAGGTAGCGTTCTCCTGGCATCCACGAAACCCAGATTTGTCCATTGGACTGCCAGATAGTGACGCATGATTCATCACCCCAGAGAAAGCGTTTCAAGTGCTCAAATCAAGTAACATGTTTTTGGTCACATACACATGCTTAGCAGATGTTATTGCGGGTGTAGCGAAATGCTTGTGTTTCTAGTGCCAACAGTGCAGTGATATCAAACAAGTCATATCTTTCACAACAAATCTAAGTAAAGGAAAGGAATTAAATATATAAATATTTGGACGAGCAATGTCAGAGCGGCATAGACTAAGACACGGAAGAAAATAATAGAATACAGTATAAACACGAGATGAGTAATGGAAAATATTTTAACTTTAAATTATGAAAGTGTCTAGTCTTCGATTTATTAAAGTGGCCAGTGATTTCAAGTCTATGTATATAAGCCAGCAGCCTTTAATGTGCTAGTGATGGCTATTTAACAGTCTGATGGCCTTGAGATAGAAGCTGTTTTTCAGTTTCTCCGTCCCAGCTAGTTTGCCCCCAGTGATGCGTTCGGATGGAGGCACCACCCAATGGAGAGCCCTACAGTTGCGGGCGGTGCAGTTGCCGTTTGTGAGGGTTTCTTTCTTCAGCCTCCTGAGGTTGAAGAGGTGCTGTTGCGCCTTCTTCACCACACATTGTCTGTGTGTGTGGACCATTTCAGTTTGTCAGTGATGTGTATGCCGAGGACCTTGAACATTTCCACCTTCTCAACTGCGTTCCAGTCGAAGTGGATAGGGTGTTGCTCCCTCTGCTGTTTCCTGAAGTTGACGTTGAGTAAGAGGTTATTTTCCTGGCACCACACTCTGAGCCCTCACCTCCTCCCTGTAGGCTGTCTCATCATTGTTGGCAAACTTGATGATTGAGTTTGAGACGTGCGTGGCCACGCAGTCAAAGGTGAACAATACAGGAGGGGGCTGAGCACGGACCATTGTGGGGTCCCAGTGTTGAGGATCAGCGAAGCGGAGGTGTTGTTTCCTACCTTCATCAGGAAGTCCAGGACCCAGTTGCACACGGCGGGGTTCAGACCCAGGGCCTCGAGCTTAATGATGAGCTTGGAGGGTACTATGGTGTTGAACGCTGAGCTGTAGTCAATGTACAGCATTCTTACATAGGTATTCCTCTTGTACAGATAGGATAGGGCAGTGTGCAGTGCGATGATGATTGCATCATCTGTGGATCTATTGGGGCGGTTAGCAAATTGAAGTTGGTCTAGGGTGACAGGTAAGGTAGAGGTGATATGAACCTTGACTAGTCTCTCAAAGCACTTCATGATGAAGAAGTGAGTGCTACGGGGCAATAGTCCTTTAGTTCAGTTACCTTTGCTCTCTTGGATACAGGAACAAGGGTGAAGCATGAAGCATGTGGGGACAGCAGACTTGGATAGGGAGAGATTGTAGACGCTGCCACATACATCTTGTGTCTGAGCTGTTGAATTGCGACTCCACTTTGTCTCTACACTGACGTTTTGCCTGTTTGATTGCCTTACAAAGGGGAATAACTACACTGTTTGTATTCTGCCATATTCCCAGTCACCTTGCCATGGTTAAATGCAGTGGTTCGCTCTCTCAGGTTTGCACAAATGCTGCCATCTATCCACGGTTTCTGGTTTGGGTAGGTTTTAATAGTACAGTGGGTACAACATCTCCTATACACATCCTGATAAACTCAGTCACCGTATCAGTATATTAGTCTATGTTGTTCTCGTAAGTTACCCGGAACACATCCCGGTCTCGTGATCAAAACAATCTTGAAGCGTGGATTCTGATTGGTCAGATCAGCATTGAATAGTCCTTAGCACAGGTATTTCCTGTGAGTTTCTGCCTATAGGAAGCGAGGAGCAAAATGGAGTCACGGTCAGATTTTCCGAAGGGGGTGTGGGGGAGGGCCTTGTAGGCATCCCAGAAGTTGGAGTAGCAGTGGTCAAGTGTTTTAGCAGCGCAAGTACTACAGTCAATGTCCTGATAGAACTTCGGCAGCCTTTTTCTACAATTTGCTTTGTAAAAATCGCCAGATACAATAAATGAGTCCTGTGGTTTCCAGTTTGCATAAAGTCCAGTGAAGTACTTTGAGGGCTGTGAGTGAGTTACTGCTGCTCTGATATCCAATAGTCCTTTTCAGCTGGGCTAATAAAAAAATTCTGGGATAATAATGTAAGAAATAATACATTAAAAAAACTAAATACTGGAAAGTTTCCTAAGAGCTAGAAGCACGGCAGCCCTCTCTGTCGGCGCCATTTTCCATTTTTTTGCTCCAGAATTGAATGGCGGCGATCTTTACACAACTCCAGCGGGCGCTTTGCCTTAAGCATGGTGATCTTAGGATTGTGTACGGCTGCTCTGCAACGGAAACCCATTTCATGAAGCTCTTGACGAACAGTTCTTGTGCTGACGTTGCTTCCAGAGGCAGTTTGGAACTCGGTAGTGAGTGTTGCAACCGAGGACAGACGATTTTTAAGCGCTGCTCAACGGTTCCATTCTGTGAGCTAGTGTGGCCTACCACTTCGCGGCTGATTCGTTGTTGCTCCTAGACCTTTCCAATTCACAATAACAGCACTTTCAGTTGACTGAGGCAGCTCTAGCAGGGCAGAAAGTTGATGAACAGACTTGTTGGAAAGGTGGCATGTTTAAAGTCAATAAATTCTTCAGTAAGGCCATTGTATTGCCAATGTTCGTCTATGGAGATTGCATGGCTGTGTGCTCTATTTCATACACCTGTCAGCAACGGGTGTGGCTGAAATAACTGAATCCACTACTTTGAAGGGGTGTCCACGTTTGTATACATAGTGTATCAAGTTTCATGCAGATCGGTCATTCGCTGCTTAAACCACTAATAACAATGACAGGACCACAACACTGGGTCAGGGGCGGGATAGAGAGAGAGAGAGAGAGAGAGAGAGAGAGAGAGAGAGAGAGAGAGAGAGAGAGAGAGAGAAAGAGAGGAGAGTAAGCGAGAGAAAAGAGAGCGAAGAGAGAGAGAAAGGAGAGAAAAAAAGAGCGAGAAAGGAAAGAAACAGAAAGAGAGCGAGAGAGAAACAGAGGGAGAAACAGAGAGAGGAAACAGAAGGGAGATAAGGAAAGAGAGCGACCAACTCTCAGAGCTCTCCCCTAAGACTGTCCTGAATAGCTTTATATACATACACCTTTAATCAAGCCCCTTGACAAGCTCTATCGGCTCAATAGGCATCAATCACCCGCACAAGATCGATAAGAGCATCTGCATTACAAAGCCTTTACCTCAGTCAGGTTCTTAACAGTGCATCAGCATGGTTTAATCAGGGAGGAAGTGAACATGTTAGAGTGGACAGATGTGAAGTACTGGAGCCGACTGGACCGGAGAGGTGGGATGCGTCCCAAATGGCACTCTATTCAATATACAGTGCCAGTCAAAAGTTTGGACACACCTACTCATTCAAGGGTTTTCTTCTATTTTCTACATTGAAGAATACTAGCCAAGGTTATCTGATGCCGCACTTCATCACTCTCTGTCTTGGTCTGGAGGTGTGTTGAGTCATTGTCCTGTTGAAAAACAAATGATAGTCCCACTAAGTGCAAACCAGATGGGATGGCGTATCGCTGCAGAATGCTGTGGTAACCATGTGTGGCTTGAATTCTAAATAAATTACTGACCGTGTCACGAGCCAAGCACCCCCACACAATAACACCTCCTCCTCCATGCTTCACGGTGGGAACCACACATTCAAAGATCATCTGTTCACCTACTCTGCGTCTCACAAAGACCCGGCTGTTGGAACCAAAAATCTCAAATTTGGACTCAGACTTAAGGATAGATTTCCAACGCTCTAATGTCCATTGCTCAGCCCTATTGGTTGACTCAGCCCTATTGGTTGACTCAGCCCTATTGGTTGACCCAGCACTATTGGTTGACCCAGCCCTATTGGTTGACCCAGCCCTATTGGTTGACCCAGCCCTATTGGTTGACCCAGCCCTATTGGTTGACCCAGTCCTATTGGCCCTGGTCCAAATCAGTGTACTGTATATAAGGAACAGGGTGCCATTTGAGACAGACTTTGTTAGTGTTCTAATCTCTGGGATGAGAAATGGATGGACGTTTACCTGGTAGACGCAGGTGGGAGAGGAGGAGAGACGGGGGGATAGGGGGACATAAGTTAGGAGGAGAAAAGGTTGGAAGAGAGAGAACTGGGGCAGAAGAGAAAATAAACAACGGTGAAAATGACTAGGAGAGGAGGACTTGACGTGATGCAGGACTTGGGGAGAAGAGAGGAGAAGCGGTAGAGATATAAACCACGTCATCAGGCACGTCCTCGGACAGCTGTGGGACTCCATGTTCGGTGTCCTGATGCAAAAGGTCAAAGGCTGTGGTGCTTCTAAACGGTCAACGCCAAGGAACCACCGCCAATAAGTTGTGCAACTAATAATCCTTCCATGTCCGCTCTCTCTTTTCCCATTACTGAAACATCTCCATTCCCTCCAGTGAGGTTGGAAGTTGGAAATCCGTCTCCACTTTGGAGGGGGAAGGAAGGAAATGCTGATTGTGAAATAAAAGTAGCCTTTGTTCCAAATGTGAAAGCTTCAATTCATCAATACATGGTTACAGCACAAAAGACTGGAGACAAGGTCAGTCACACACCACACAGTCACACACCACACAGAGACAGAGAGACAAGGTCAGTCACACACCACACAGTCACACACCACACAGTCACACACCACACAGAGACAGAGAGACAAGGTCAGTCACACACCACACAGTCACACACCACACAGTCACACACCACACAGAGACAGAGAGACAAGGTCAGTCACACACCACACAGAGACAGAGAGACAAGGTCAGTCACACACCACACAGTCACACACCACACAGAGACAGAGAGACAAGGTCAGTCACACACCACACAGTCACACACCACACAGAGACAGAGAGACAAGGTCAGTCACACACCACACAGAGACAGAGAGACAAGGTCAGTCACACACCACACAGAGACAGAGAGACAAGGTCAGTCACACACCACACAGTCACACACCACACAGTCGCACACCACACAGAGACAGAGAGACAAGGTCAGTCACACACCACACAGAGACAGAGAGACAAGGTCAGTCACACACCACACAGAGACAGAGAGACAAGGTCAGTCACACACCACACAGTCACACACCACACAGAGACAGAGACAAGGTCAGTCACACACCACACAGAGACAGAGACAAGGTCCGTCACACACCACACAGAGACAGAGAGACAAGGTCCGTCACACACCACACAGAGACAAGGTCAGTCACACACCACACAGAGACAAAGAGACAAGGTCAGTCACACACCACACAGAGACAAAGAGACAAGGTCAGTCACACACCACACAGAGACAAAGAGACAAGGTCAGTCACACACCACACAGAGACAAAGAGACAAGGTCAGTCACACACCACACAGAGACAAAGAGACAAGGTCAGTCACACACCACACAGAGACAAAGAGACAAGGTCAGTCACACACCACACAGAGACAAAGAGACAAGGTCAGTCACACACCACACAGAGACAAAGAGACAAGGTCAGTCACACACCACACGGTCACACACCACACAGTCACACACCACACAGAGACAGAGAGACAAGGTCAGCCACACACCACACAGAGACAAAGAGACAAGGTCAGTCACACACCACACAGAGACAAAGTCAGTCACACACCACACAGAGACAGAGAGACAAGGTCAGTCACACACCACACAGAGACAGAGAGACAAGATCAGCCACACACCACACATAGACAAAGAGACAAGGTCAGTCACACACCACACAGAGACAAAGAGACAAGGTCAGTCACACACCACACAGAGAGACAAGGTCAGTTACACACCACACAGAGACAAAGAGACAAGGTCAGTCACACACCACACAGAGACAGAGAGACAAGGTCAGTTACACACCACACAGAGACAAGGTCAGTCACACACCACACAGAGACACAGAGACAAGGTCAGTCACACACCACACAGAGACACAGAGACAAGGTCAGTCACACACCACACAGAGACACAGAGACAAGGTCAGTCACACACCACACAGAGACAGAGAGACAAGGTCAGTCACACACCACACAGAGACACAGAGACAAGGTCAGTCACACACCACACAGAGACACAGAGACAAGGTCAGTCACACACCACACAGAGACAGAGAGACAAGGTCAGTCACACACCACACAGAGACAGAGAGACAAGGTCAGTCACACACCACACAGAGACAGAGAGACAAGGTCAGTCACACACCACACAGAGACAAGGTCAGTCACACACCACACAGAGACACACCACACAGAGACAGAGAGACGAGGTCAGTCACACACCACACAGAGACACACCACACAGAGACAGAGAGACAAGGTCAGTCACACACCACACAGAGAGACAAGGTCAGTCACACACCACACAGAGACACAGAGACAAGGTCAGTCACACACCACACAGCCACTTACACACAGAGAGACAAGGTCAGTCACACACCACACAGAGAGACAAGGTCAGTCACACACCACACAGCCACTTACATACAGAGAGACAAGGTCAGTCACACACCACACAGAGAGACAAGGTCAGTCACACACCACACAGCCACTTACACACACAGAGACAAGGTCAGTCACACACCACACAGCCATTTACACACACAGAGACAAGGTCAGTCACACACCACACAGCCATTTACACACACAGAGACAGAGAGACAAGGTCAGTCACACACCACACAGCCACTTACACACACAGAGACAGAGACAGAGAGAGACAGAGACAGAGAGACGGAGAGAGAGACAGAGACAGACAGAGCGAGAGAGAGAGCGAGAGAGAGACACACACACACATTTCCCTCAGATTACACAGACCCACAAAGAATTCCAAAACAAATCCAATTTCGATAAACTCACATATCTATTGGGCGAAATACCACAGTGTGCAATCACATCAGCAAGGTTTGTGATCTGATTTGTGATCTGAAGAACAAACACCATTGTAAATACAACCTATATTCATGTTGATTTATTTTACATTTTGAACCTTAGCTATTTGCATATCGTTACAACACTGTATATAGACATAATATGACATTTGAAATGTCTTTATTCTTTTGGAACTTTTGTGATTGTAATGTTTACGGTAAAAAAAAATATTAAAAAATAACGAGGGACAGAGAGAAGAAGAGGGACAGAGAGAAGAAGAGGGACAGAGAGAAGAAGAGGGACAGAGAGAAGAAGAGGGACAGAGAGAAGAAGAGGGACAGAGAGAAGAAGAGGGACAGAGAGAATGGACAAGGGACAGAGAGAAGAAGAGGGACAGAGAGAATGGACAAGGGACAGAGAGAAGAAGAGGGACAGAGAGAAGAAGAGGGACAGAGAGAATGGACAAGGGACAGAGAGAAGAAGAGGGACAGAGAGAAGAAGAGGGACAGAGAGAAGAAGAGGGACAGAGAGAATGGACAAGGGACAGAGAGAAGAAGAGGGACAGAGAGAAGAAGAGGGACAGAGAGAATGGACAAGGGACAGAGAGAAGAAGAGGGACAGAGAGAAGAAGAGGGACAGAGAGAAGAAGAGGGACAGAGAGAATGGACAAGGGACAGAGAGAAGAAGAGGGACAGAGAGAAGAAGAGGGACAGAGAGAATGGACAAGGGACAGAGAGAAGAAGAGGGACAGAGAGAAGAAGAGGGACAGAGAGAAGAAGAGGGACAGAGAGAAGAAGAGGGACAGAGAGAAGAAGAGGGACAGAGAGAAGAAGAGGGACAGAGAGAAGAAGAGGGA
Source organism: Oncorhynchus nerka (assembly GCF_034236695.1). Taxonomy (NCBI): domain Eukaryota; kingdom Metazoa; phylum Chordata; class Actinopteri; order Salmoniformes; family Salmonidae; genus Oncorhynchus; species Oncorhynchus nerka. The sequence continues at coordinate 28,090,656 of NC_088401.1, read as the reverse complement.
CAGAGAGAAGAAGAGGGACAGAGAGAATGGACAAGGGACAGAGAGAAGAAGAGGGACAGAGAGAAGAAGAGGGACAGAGAGAAGAAGAGGGACAGAGAGAAGAAGAGGGACAGAGAGAATGGACAAGGGACAGAGAGAAGAAGAGGGACAGAGAGAAGAAGAGGGACAGAGAGAAGAAGAGGGACAGAGAGAATGGACAAGGGACAGAGAGAAGAAGAGGGTTAGAACGAAAGAGAGCGCAAGAGAAAACTTTTAAATCAGGTCCCCTCAAAATGGACCCTCCCTCTCTGCCTGGTTTCAGAGGGCCCGGCAGCTCATTTTGCTCTGCTGCTCCTGAGAGGCCCTATCAGAGATCAGAGGATCGATCAATAGTCTCTGGAATCCACTGGCTAACACTGACACACCCAGAACCATAGAGGTCACAGCAAATTAGTATTCCTTGTCTACCTTTAAGGAATGTCTCAGTGCGTCACAATGTGTGCATACACTAATTAGCATTGACAGAAGCATGTCATTAACATCCGTGCTGATAAGCATATGTGCATGTGTACGTGTGTGTGTGTGTGTGTGTGTGTGTGTGTGTGTTGTTCCTGTCAGATGTCAGTGTTTCACATTTCCTCCCTGTGACTCTGAACCTCCAAACAATGACACCATCAACAGCACTGGAACCAGCATGGCCAGCAAGGAAACACACACATCGCTCACACTGGAGTAACAACGTGAGAACGACCACGTCTCCTCTCACTCACTAGAGACCACTATATCACACACAATGGCCTTCGAAAACTGCGGCTCACTTTATGAGGCTCACATGTATCCGGAGGACCAGTTTATACTAGTGTGTGTGTGTGTGTGTGTGTGTGTGTGTGTTTATAGTAGGGGAAACGGCATCACGGAAGCAGTCGCCGGTCTTTACAAATCAAAACATTTCCTCTGCTTATACCAAAATCTATTTTCTCCCCAGCCGGTTTCACCGTCCAAGCAGTGCATATTAAAATGGAAATCAAACCAATAGTCTCAGACACATAAACACATTCTACCAAACAAAATACTTCTGAGTAAGGCTGTGTGTGAGCGCACCATGCGCACGTACGTGCAAGGCAGGCGTGCACACGCGCGTGTGTGTGCCTGCACATATCTGTGTACGTGTGTGTGCGCACGTGTGTGTTGCCAGACTCACTCGTGTATCTGTGAGGCGTGGCCCTCCATCTCTTTCACCAGCGTGGTCAGCTTGCCTAGTAGTTTCTGGTAGGAGTCCAAGACCAGCAGGTCATCCTCCCGGAGCAGGAAGCGGAGGCCGTGACCCTCCGTACGACCCAGACTGTGACCTGACGGAGCTGCCATACTGGTGATGGTGTGTTGTACGTACACCATGGGGTTCAGCTTACCTGGGAGACGGTCAGAATTAAACGCAGCACTACAATGGACATTGGCATCCTAGCAAGATTACAAGAAATTCAGTTGCTGGCCTCTTCTCTAACCCCGCTAGGCTATCTGCTCCCCCCCCTCCAGGGTTAGGGTCGGAGGTCAGTGCTTAGTGCCATGCTCTCACCTTGTTCGGCGTTACGACCTCCTCTCTCCAGGGTGGAACTCTTCCTGTTGTCCAGCTGCACTCCGAAGGCGCTGCCCAGAGAGGTGGTGGTTTTGGGGTAGGACACCTCCATCACGTTCACATGGCAGTTGGTGGGGCAGAAGTCGCTGCTGTGGAGCGGGGACACCTTGGTTTTGGCCTGCTTGAAGGTGGGCCACGCCCTGTTCTTCAACACCCGCGAGAACTGGAGGGAGGAGAGAGAGAGAGATGGTGGGAGTTAAGCATTTAACAATGCTTTGGTGATGCTCTCTTCAGGATTGCAAAATTACACCAAGTTGATCAAAATTCCCAAGTTTTCCAGAAATCCCTGTTTGGGGATTCGTTATGTCCTGCTTATACCCTCCCGATTCCAGGAATCTTACAAGTTACTTGAATCCGAGCCCCTTCAGTCTCTGGATGCAGACTAAGCAGTAATAAGCTGGTCAGAAAACCCCTGTCAGAATCATTTACATTCCCCTCTGTAACCCTTTGATTTAAGTTCAATAGTTCAGCCATTAGCCAATCATCAACGTCTGGACACAGGAAACAGAATGTGCCTAACAAACAACCGGAGTCTGTGTTTATGTGGAGTATTTACAAGTCTGAGCAACTCTGAACCTGAAACACATCACCTATCAACACACTCATTCATAAGTCAAACTATGTTTAATGCTGGGTTGGGTGATTTCACTGAAACCAGAGAATTATTGCACACAGTCTGACAAAGTACTGTAAACAGGTGACATTAAACAGCTCTTGTCCTTTACTGAGACGTTCTATGGAGGGGTATAGATTCAAGAAGCTCAACCTTCTTCCACGGTATCATTTCATCTCAGTAGCATGCTTGTGTATGTGTTGCCGAGGTGTTTTCCCCATTCAAATACACTCAAATTGTATTTGTCACATAGTTAGCAGATGTTTAATGCGAGTGTAGCGAAATGCTTGTGCTTCTAGTTCCGACAAAGCAGTAATAACCAACATTCACATCACGTCCATGCAGAACTAACACCGGACAAATAGAGAGATCCATCATAGCGTGCTGTGGTTTGGCAGTTTCCATTGAAACCAGAAGAAGAAATGTCTTCTGTCAGATACATTACCCTGGACAATATAAATACTAGATTGTTTAAATGAATATATACGTCCCCTGGGCTGCACGGTAAATCTCATATACAACCATGGAAAACAGGAAGATAAATCTGCACGCCACCAAAACTCTCTACTGTAAGCCATGCTCCCCTGGTCTGCATACTAACTAAGTGACTGATAGCATCTCTGTGTGTTAATATGCTAGGTGCCTGCGGGGTATGCTCAGCATGCTAAAAACATTTTTTTGTGAAACCTCTGTCGTAGGCCCTACGTAAACATTCACACACACATCTCTCTACGTAAACAACATCTCTCTATGTAAACATTCACACACACATCTCTCTACGTAAACATTCACACACACACACATCTCTCTACGTAAACATTCACATCTCTCTACATAAACATTCACACGCACATCTCTCTACATAAACATCTCTCTACGTAAACATTCACACGCACATCTCTCTACGTAAACAACATCTCTCTATGTAAACATTCACACACACATCTCTCTACGAAAACAACATCTCTCTATGTAAACATTCACACACACATCTCTCTACGTAAACATTCACACACACATCTCTCTACGTAAACATTCACACACACATCTCTCTACGTAAACATTCACGTCTCTCTACGTAAACATTCACACGCACATCTCTCTACATAAACATCTCTCTACGTAAACATTCACACGCACATCTCTCTACGTAAACATTCACACACACATCTCTCTACGTAAACATTCACACACACATCTCTCTACGTAAACATTCACACGCACATCTCTCTACATAAACATCTCTCTACGTAAACATTCACACACACATCTCTCTACGTAAACATTCACACACACATCTCTCTACGTAAACATTCACACACACATCTCTCTACGTAAACATTCACACGCACATCTCTCTACATAAACAACATCTCTCTACGTAAACATTCACGCACATCTCTCTACATAAACAACATCTCTCTACGTAAACATTCACATCTCTCTACGTAAACAACATCTCTCTACGTAAACAACATCTCTCTACGTAAACAACATCTCTCTACGTAAACATTCACATCTCTCTACGTAAACATTCACATCTCTCTACATAAACATCTCTCTACGTAAACATTCACACACACATCTCTCTACATAAACATCTCTCTACGTAAACATTCACACGCACATCTCTCTACGTAAACATTCACACACACATCTCTCTACGTAAACATTCACACGCACATCTCTCTACATAAACAACATCTCTCTACGTAAACATTCACGCACATCTCTCTACATAAACAACATCTCTCTACGTAAACATTCACATCTCTCTACGTAAACAACATCTCTCTACGTAAACAACATCTCTCTACGTAAACATTCACATCTCTCTACGTAAACATTCACATCTCTCTACGTAAACATTCACACACACATCTCTCTACGTAAACATTCACACACACATCTCTCTACGTAAACATTCACACGCACATCTCTCTACATAAACATCTCTCTACGTAAACATTCACACACACACATCTCTCTACGTAAACATTCACACACACATCTCTCTACGTAAACATTCACACACACATCTCTCTACGTAAACATTCACACACACATCTCTCTACATAAACATCTCTCTACGTAAACATTCACACACACATCTCTCTACATAAACATCTCTCTACGTAAACATTCACACGCACATCTCTCTACGTAAACATTCACACACACATCTCTCTACGTAAACATTCACACACACATCTCTCTACGTAAACATTCACACGCACATCTCTCTACATAAACAACATCTCTCTACGTAAACATTCACACGCACATCTCTCTACATAAACAACATCTCTCTACGTAAACATCATCTCTCTACGTAAACAACATCTCTCTACGTAAACAACATCTCTCTACGTAAACAACATCTCTCTACGTAAACATTCACATCTCTCTACGTAAACATTCACACGCACATCTCTCTACGTAAACATTCACACACACATCTCTCTACATAAACAACATCTCTCTACGTAAACAACATCTCTCTACGTAAACATTCACATCTCTCTACGTAAACATTCACACGCACATCTCTCTACATAAACATCTCTCTACGTAAACATTCACACGCACATCTCTCTACGTAAACATTCACACACACATCTCTCTACGTAAACATTCACACACACATCTCTCTACGTAAACATTCACACGCACATCTCTCTACATAAACATCTCTCTACGTAAACATTCACACACACATCTCTCTACGTAAACATTCACACACACATCTCTCTACGTAAACATTCACACACACATCTCTCTACGTAAACATTCACACACACATCTCTCTACGTAAACATTCACACACACATCTCTCTACATAAACATCTCTCTACGTAAACATTCACACGCACATCTCTCTACGTAAACATTCACACGCACATCTCTCTACATAAACAACATCTCTCTACGTAAACATTCACGCACATCTCTCTACATAAACAACATCTCTCTACGTAAACATTCACATCTCTCTACGTAAACAACATCTCTCTACGTAAACAACATCTCTCTACGTAAACATTCACATCTCTCTACGTAAACATTCACATCTCTCTACGTAAACATTCACATCTCTCTACGTAAACATTCACACACACATCTCTCTACGTAAACATTCACATCTCTCTACCTAAACATTCACACACACATCTCTCTACGTAAACATTCACACACACATCTCTCTACGTAAACATTCACACACACATCTCTCTACGTAAACATTCACACGCACATCTCTCTACATAAACAACATCTCTCTACGTAAACATCATCTCTCTACGTAAACAACATCTCTCTACGTAAACAACATCTCTCTACGTAAACAACATCTCTCCATGTAAACATTCACATCTCTCTACGTAAACATTCATACACACATCTCTCTACATAAACAACATCTCTCTACATAAACAACATCTCTCTACGTAAACAACATCTCTCTACGTAAACAACATCTCTCTACGTAAACAACATCTCTCCATGTAAACATTCACATCTCTCTACGTAAACATTCACACACACATCTCTCTACATAAACAACATCTCTCTACGTAAACAACATCTCTCTACGTAAACATTCACATCTCTCTACGTAAACATTCACACACACATCTCTCTACATAAACAACATCTCTCTACGTAAACAACATCTCTCCATGTAAACATTCACATCTCTCTACGTAAACATTCATACACACATCTCTCTACATAAACAACATCTCTCTACGTAGACAACATCTCTCTACGTAAACATTCACATCTCTCTACGTAAACATTCACACGCACATCTCTCTACGTAAACATTCACATCTCTCTACGTAAACATTCACATCTCTCTACGTAAACATTCACATCTCTCTACGTAAACAACATCTCTCTACGTAAACATTCACATCTCTCTATGTAAACATTCACATCTCTCTACGTAAACATTCACATCTCTCTACGTAAACATTCACACACATCTCCCTACATAAACATTCACACACACATCTCTCTACGTAAACATTCACACGCACATCTCTCTACATAAACATCTCTCTACGTAAACATTCACACGCACATCTCTCTACGTAAACATTCACACGCACATCTCTCTACGTAAACATTCACACACACATCTCTCTACGTAAACATTCACACGCACATCTCTCTACATAAACAACATCTCTCTACGTAAACATTCACGCACATCTCTCTACATAAACATCTCTCTACGTAAACATTCACACGCACATCTCTCTACGTAAACATTCACACACACATCTCTCTACGTAAACATTCACACGCACATCTCTCTACGTAAACATTCACACGCACATCTCTCTACGTAAACATTCACACGCACATCTCTCTACGTAAACATTCACACACACATCTCTCTACGTAAACATTCACACGCACATCTCTCTACGTAAACATTCACGCACATCTCTCTACATAAACAACATCTCTCTACGTAAACATTCACATCTCTCTACGTAAA